>NC_065516.1:35416114-35422199 GCF_006386435.1 Epinephelus moara | reverse complement strand
CATTGTATTTGCTTGTTTATTTCTATTGACCTGTTCAGCACTTTGGTCAACCTTGGTTGTTTTAAATGTGCTTTATAAATAAAGTTTGAGTTGAGTTGAGTAATAAAATACGCAGTCTTCATGGCGGATCATATTTCCCTGCACTACACCTTGAAAACGTCATAATGGGCGGAGGCAGGCCTGAAGTCAACAGGTCAGAGGTTTTCAGACGTCATTTCACCCCGTTGACACCATGGACGAGGAGATGTTAATCATGGAGGTGCAAAGCCATACAATCATATATGATCCGTATAATATATATATTTTTTTATGCACTTTATTAATCCCCGAGGGGAAATTAAATTTTTCACTCTGTTTGTCAATTACACACAGGTCCGAACACACACATGCACAAACAGGACCTATACATGCACTAAGTGGAGAGATGTCAGAGAGGGGGCTACCCATGGTGGGCGCTCTGAGCGGTTGGGGGGTTCGGTGCCTTGCTCAAGGGCACCTCGGCAGTGCCCAAGAGGTGAACTCGCACCTCTCCAGCTACCAGTCCATGCTCCATATTCCCAACCCAAGTCCCTATGGACTGAGCTATTGCCGCCCAGTACATATACATCTTGTTATATCACATGATTATGCGTGAATTCGCCGCTCCACCACAAATGCAGCTGGTGGGTGTTGACGGACGGCGGAGCACGCAGCGGATAACCAGCCGCAGCCGTTCTGTGAAGGACACGCATCCAGTGGAATTCCGGCATAACACTCTGAGTCACATTCACCCATTCACACACACATTCACACACTGGTGGCCGAGGCTACCATACAAGGTGCCACCTGCTACTCAGTAACCATTCACTCACACTCACATACCGATGGAACAGCCATTGGGACCAGTTTGGCGTTAAGTATTACCTGAGGATACCTGGACGTGTGGGCGCTCTACCTCTGATGTTGTGTACTGTTATTTAATTAAATGGTTTAAGTCAATTGTCTGAAAAGAGTTTTGCACTCTGTTGCTGTCCAGACATGTGCGACACACGTCAGACAGCCAGGCATCAGATCTTATTGTACACCACTGTACACCATCAGATGAACTGCAGCTAGGCTCATTTACATCCAACATAAATTCTCAGTCAAATTGCCCTGACAGCAATTTGTGACAGGCTAGGTAAATATCCCCCATGGTGTCGTGGACTGTATTCAAAGAAATATTTTGACATATGTGTGTGCAATCTTGAGAATTTGGCACTCGGTAAGTGCACATGTTCGTCTCTTTTTTGTTATTTGAAAGCTGTGGAGCTATTGGAGATGATATGATTAGGAGCTACCTACAGCCACCTGTCAGACTGAACTAAAATAATCTATTAGCTTCACAGCCACCACCTTATAGGCCTGTTCATCCTCTAGATTTGGGGCGTTGCTTGAAAATGACGTCCCCTGAATGCATTAATCCGTCTGTTCCTCTGTCCATCACTCTGTCCCTTCCTCCTCTTTACATCCTCTCTGCTCCCCCTCCTTTCCCCTGATTCACAAATTAAAAACCCCTCTGGCTGTTCTGCAGCCTTCCCAAATGGGTTGGAGGTGACAAGTAGCCTCCATCAACCCCACGCTCACCCCTCCCCTATCTCCACACACACACTCACTGTATATGCACAGGAACGCTTACTCACATGTACACACTGCGGCCGTCCTCAGCTGAGTGTGTGTGTGTGTGAGATACATGGTGTTAAACCGACAGTAAGCCCTTCTTCCTTGCTGGTATACTACCGGCGGCAGCTTGGCCTCAGTGGACCTCACCCCACCACAACTCTGCCTGGGGCTAATCCTGGGATACATTCACACACACACACACACACATACACACACACACACGCATGTTCACGCACACAGAAACACTAGCTTCCTCCTTGTCTTTCTCATTTTTGTCAGCACACCTGCACACACACACACACACACACGTGCAGTCACACTCTGTCTGTCAACACTTGACATTCATTTTTACCTCTGGCTCCGTCCCTGCAGACACATACTTACACACACATACACAACATGAAATATACAGACATATATGGCACATACACACACAGGCAGAGTCATATCCACCATCTCTACACATAAATATTGACACACAGGAACACATTTACACACACACACACAAAGGCTCCCAGGGAAGGTGTATGGCATTGATGACAGTGTTAATGCTCTGTGTGTGACACCGGCTCAGACTGGTATTCAGCACGCTCTTACTGTAATACATTACAGTGTGTGTGTGTGTGTGTACCGATATTATTATTATATGATTATTATGAGTAGGTATTATGACCACACCACCTCCCTCCATGTGACCGGCTCTTCAGAACTGCTCGTCCTGCCCCCTCTGCTCAGATACAGTCAAACAGACGAGGAAGTGATGGCGAAGAAACCGAGGGGAGAAAATCAATCCTGATTTTTTTTTTTCTTCTGGAGAAAACATAGCGACGCAGCACTCGGTCGCCCCACTACAAGTTGGATAAATTAGCTTGCTACTGGAAATGTTACATGACTGTGAAAATACCAGCGCTACTCAGAAATGTAATTAATGTTCCGCAAGACCTCCAAACACTTGTTGAGCAAGTACTTGTAATTTCTAATTACATCTATATTTGTGCTGGTGTCTGATATTTACTGTATCAGCGACCAGAAGCTTCCAAAGAGGCAAAGTCTCTCGTGGACGCCCAAGAAGCACGACTGTCAAAAATATTTGTGGCAGCTTTGGTCGCCCTAGTTGCTCATCACGTGAATCATTGACCGTTCGATCGTGTTTGTCAATTTAAAGGAGCCGCAAAGCGAACAACTGGCTTGGAAGCAGCGTAGTTGCTGCTTGCTGTTGTCGAGTCAGAAAGCTCATAGTTGGCCGACAGAAAGTTATGTTTGGTCATTGAAAACAGAAAACGTATGTCATCCCATTCAAACTAAGCAATGAAGACTTGCATGCTACATCGCAACATTAGCCTGCAGTTCTCTCCTCTGTTACGAACATTACACACTTTAAAACTCACCAGACCAACCAACGACCTCCGCGACGCCGTCCCAAGCCTCATTCTTTTTATTTTTGTCTCTGTAACCGAACAGCGACACATTATAAAGGACTGACTGGGCGTGAACGCAAGTAATAAACTTCTCTATATCCACTGTCGGAACAAAAGTGGTGTAGGAACCAAAGTTACATGGCTTGTTCTCTGGGACCCGCTTCATCGAAGCACATCAGCATTCCCATTGGTTGTCGCCAAACCACCTCAGAGCTCATTACCATAAAGTTAAATGAATTTCAACTCCCCTCCAGAGCCGCTCCTGTCACCCAAGATGCGCGGCTGAAAACCAGGTTGCCCAAGTCGCCGGGCTCTCATTGAAAATTAATGACTTCCGCCATTTTGGAATGCAACATTAAGGTTCAGTATCCTCTACCAAAGAACCAACAAAGAACTTAAAAAAAAAAAAATCTTAAATATTACCACTGTGTAAGAATCAGGTAACTCTTTAAATTAAAGCAAGACACTGCCAATGACGTAATTAAGATCTTCAGGAAAACAAGATTTTCTTTACAAAGAAAATATCTCATCAGTACCTCATAGAAAGCCTCGGAGGAGATCCAACTCAATGGCCAGAGAAAAAGTTGGCATTGTGCCTTTCTGCAAACCACAAATATCATACATTTCTATTTTATTATGTTGCGGATATGTTAAAACTTTTCTCTATGCTGTTAATATTGGTTTAGGCACAATTGGGATTTTGTTGTTGGTTGGTCTCCATCAACTGTCTGCAGCTTGCCAGGAGGTCACCATCGTCCCCTCCGCCTCCCCATGACAAAATCAGAAATGTACAAATGTAACGCAGAAACATACAATGCCAAAATGCTCATCTGGCGTCTGGGTTTAGGGCCTGTCCCAATACCCACTCTTCCCCTAGAAATACCCACTTGCACTTGGTTGTGCGCGTTCACATTTAGGCTAGTGGTGTCCCAAAACAGAACTGAGGTAGTGGCAGTGGTTTCCAACACTTAAAATCCTCCCTGGATTCCAAGGGAGCCCCGACCCACATTTTCAACGACGGAAGATGAAATTTCCCAGAACACCTTGCGAAGTCAGCAACTTCGGCAAGTTTTGGAAAACAATTTGTTGCTGTCCGATCTGAATGTAGGCTATACAAACAACAGATGGTTGGACTAGCGTAAACTCATCAGCGACTCGGTTGAACACAGCGTCAAAATATTTAAAGAAATCGACTTACTCGAACAAAATCGATCAGAACTAGAAGACGTCGTAGGCGCCTCCTGTTTTCAGCATTTCTTCTCCGTTGATTCATCAGACGGAGAAGAATAAACATAGCACACGCCACAACACAAGCGCTGGAGCCGGCATTTTCAAACCTGAATGACTACCGGTATCTTGCGTCGCTACTACACGTGACGTATGCCTGCACGTCAGCCACACCGATTTGCATGAAGTAGTGTCTCATTTCTTAGGGAAAGATCTCTACCCTAATATTTCTCACTTCGCTCATCAAGGGTTATCTCGCAAACAAGGGCACTCAATACCAAGTGGAAGATTTAAGGAGTAGACATGGGATTGGGCCTTAGTGTTCCTCGGTTTAAAGAGCATTTGAACTTTTCCACACAAGCTGTTTAAAATGTGTCTAAGATTTCTCCAGATCTTTTGTCATCGGTATAGAAACATTCCTGAAACTGGACGCAGATGGAGACTAATGCCCTCCTTTGTAAACCACCTGCATTAAGCACAGAGTCGGATCCACTCCCTGCCACACCAGCATCACATGTATTTCCATAAACCCAAAAAGCTCTCCACTTGAAATCTCCAAATCTCACTCAATACATCGCTGCATTTTTTTCTTGCTATTTGACCTGTACAGAGCGGAGGAAATGTATTCCTCTTAGGGCCCCTCGGTCATTCCTTTTTATTTCCTTCTTCTTCCTTTTAGAAATCAATATGTCACTAATGGTTTTCAAAATCAAAGTAACCTTTAGCCATGAAAGGGGCTATTTCTTTAAGAAAGGGACAGCGAGACAGAGGGGCGACATACATAAACACACACACACACATTGATCACTGGAGCTACACAGATAAAAGGATAGTATTTGGCTTTTATTACAGCCAGTCAGTGTCGTCCACCTCTGAAATAATGGATATCATGAATTTGTAGCTTTTGTATCCATGTAACCTTGTGTTCCACAGCAGCACTCAATCATGCATGTCTATGGTCAGCACTCTGAAGTAAACACATAATAAAGATTATGAGCATAAATGCTCTGTTATTGCAGCCAAGCTTGGTGAATTTAGACATTACAGAATTTTTTTAAACAACTTCTTTTTCTATTTGGAAACAGATTTCAAGGAAACATTGCCACAGACACCAGGATTACATTTGTCTTTAATGCATTTTTCATATATGTTTCTTCAAAATACACTCAAATGTTTTTCAGTTGGGGTTTTACAGACTGTCCACACATGCTGACTAAATCCAGTACACGTTTTTTGCAGATCTGTGAATGCAGTGCAGGTGGAACTCTTGTTTTCCCTCTGCTGCAGTTTGTGGAGTCTTAAGCTGCAGGGTTAATAATTGATCAGTTGACTCGATCAGGGCTGATCAGATTGATGGATGAGAGGAGCAGCTGTTTATGAGTGAAAGCAAACCTTTAGACCCAGCGGAATGAACGGTGACGTTTCACTTTCACTGCGCCTGATGTACTGCTGCGAGAGTGTGGAGCAATGATGTGCGATCGGTCTATATATTGTATATTCCAACAGCGCACCGAATGAATGGTCCAACTCCAAAAATAGAAAATCAAAACATGGTAGCAGATGTTTTAATCGTGGCGGGCTGCCACAAATAAATTAATGTGTTGTCATTGAATTCTATATCTCGACGTTGGCGTTACAAGTTGTCCTGACATTAGCCCCTTTTACACTGCCAGAGTTTCGGCGAATGTTGGGCCGATTTACCGGCAAGCTGCGAGCGTTTAGACACACAGAGCCGGATTGGCGAGTTGATCCGAGGTGCCCAATTTTCCGCCTCGTAGGGTAGACATATTGGTGGAACC
>NC_065516.1:35413591-35415956 GCF_006386435.1 Epinephelus moara | reverse complement strand
CATTTTGCTGCACTCCCCGATTTTGTTTTTATACTGCCAATGCTGAAAAAAGACTGATTGGGCTTTCCTGCAAATTTGCACAATTCCTATTTAAAAAGGGCTTTTGAATTTTGGTCATCCGACACCACAACCAGCAGGGAAAAGCCACGTTATCACCTCCTGAACTAAAGTTTACAGCTCAGTTTGCTTTGTATCCTCTTGTGGTTGACATTCGTGCTGCACATTAACCACTATTTTATTTATCACCGTGAATAATCTCTGTGGAAGTTTCATTCAAATGTATGTTTGACCAACACATTCTCACTCCAACCTCGTCACATATTAGTAGTGCATAGTCCAAGGTACCCTGGTTGCGTTGGTTGTTGACGTTCGAGGATGCCGTGTCAAGATCTTTTCTTTCCGTTTTCACAGGAAATTTAACATTACGTTACATACATACAGTATCTTCCCAAATTAACGCATTATGTCGGTACCATGCCACGAATTGAAGTTTTACTTTTTTCAACAACAAACACACGTGGTTGGGTTTAGGCAACAAAAGGAAGTGGTTGGGTTCAGGAAAAAAGAACAGGGTTTGGCTTTAAAATCTTACAGGACATGAACACCGCTCTCTTGGGTGAAAGTTGGTGTTTCTTGGACCCCTCCACCGCTCCTCCTGCCCATCCCACTGGGACTTTCGCCACCCTAACTTATGTCCCTTTCCCGCTGCATTTCCCCTGATGCCACCAGGCGCCGTTAAACTGTAATGCCACGTATCATGCCAATATTAAAGGAGTATTAATAAACGCACTTTGTTGGTACAACGAACAAACATGGTTAGGTTTAAGAAAAAAAAAAACAGGGTCTGGCTTTAGAATCGTATGGGATGTGATCTCTGTTCTCTCGGATGAAAGTTGGTGTTTCTTGGACCCCTCCTGCACATCCCACTGGGACTTTCACCGCCTTAACTTCCATCCTTGTGCTGCCTCATTTTCCCCTGACGCCACAGATTGCCGTTAAACTATAATGACAATCGCCCGCCAATCATGCTGACGTTAAAGGATGCCTTTTTTCATTGGTTTCTGACTTCGCAAGTCACTGCCCAAGTGCTGGATTTCAGAGTGAGACCGGGCTCGTTTGACCTGTGTTCAACACTTTACAGAAGTGGAGAAGTCAACTCTTGTCAATACTAATTAGACTGATGATTATAATCATAAATGATAATGATATTAATCATTAGTCATACATCAAAGAAGAAGTCCAGGTGGAGCAGTGTTCCCTGTCTAGACTTGTTCTTCTCTGAGACAAAACAAATCCAACCAAGCTTAAAACCCAGCATCTGAACAAATAAATAAATCTAAGTAAAACAGCCACTGGTGACATTTCTAAGAGCTGGCGGTAAGACATCATCATCATACATAACTATCACACATGAAGCTACAAATGCAATTATGTGTAGCTTTATGTGTGATATGACTCAAGGGCGTCTCTACAACTAACTTCAAGTATGAAGTGCAGAAAAAAACAAGACAGGAAGCTGGAGTTTGATGCTGATGGTATGATTAATTATTGAGCCTCTTCTAATTCGAGCAGGACCTAACAGACTCTGTGGACTGTGATGAGAGCAGGTAACCTTCAAGAAAAATTATATAAATAAAGCTACTCCTGACATTTCTCGGCGCTCACTAGCAGTGGGAAACAGAACTTACACACAGGCTCATAAACTTCAACAATAAAAGATAAGAAGCCACTTTATGAAACAGTAGCACTTTAATTTGCTAATAGGGGCCATAAATCAGAGTGAATCAGGTGCAAAGAAAGAACATAAAGGAAACTACTGTTATTACTCGCAGCAAGCAGGTTGTTCCAGACCTAAATAGTTGGTTACAAAAGTGGTGTGTAGACATGCACATAGTTTAGGTTTATTTATGGAGGTTTTGAAGTACTGGTTTTAAGAGTTTTGCCTTCAACACAATCTGAAGTCCGTGTTCCTGAGAGTTTCCAAACTCTTTACAATGGACTCGTGGATGGAGCAGTGATCTACCAGACAGACTAGGGGCCCAAGGGATCACTGGGACCCCTGAGCTGCATCTGCACAATGTCAATAAAAGCAAATGTTGTGTTTATTTATTTTATTTATTTTTTCAGTATAGTTCGTCAGTGCATTCCAATACTGTAAGAACTGTTAAAATATATTCATACTAGTCCATAGCCATTGGTAGCTTTGTCACCTTCTACCTATGCCAGTCCTCAATGCCTATGTGCAGTTTCACATAGATTGACCACGTCAGTGAGTAGAAAAACATGGGACAGACAGAATGACTGACTGACAGAATGACACACTGACAGTTTCCGTGATTATGTACAGCATACCATACCATGACTT
>NC_065516.1:35354853-35413252 GCF_006386435.1 Epinephelus moara | reverse complement strand
CATTCAAAGTTTGACATTTCAATGGGTTGCTATAGCGCCCCCCTTTGGCCAATTGATGTAATATTGCTTCATTGGCATCCTCCCATGACCCTCTACCACTGTGCCAAATTTCACATGGATTGACCAAGTCAGTGAGGAGAAAAACATGGAACAGACACACACACAGAGTTTTGGTCATTATTCAGATGACCACATCCTGATCCGTCACCACTGTGGTAAGTTGGGTTAAAAACATGGTGAGCATTCAACATTATCACTTTACTTCATAATTCACACAACCACAAGATGTCCATGTCAGAAGAAACGTCAACACAGATCATATCAGACATTTGAACTCTGCTGTCGTTTCTCTTGTGAGGACAGTTTCCTTTCTTTTGATGCAGTTTCTGTGTTCTGTCATCCATATGAGATGTCTTGTTTTTCAGTGCACGGATAAAACCCAGGCCAGTGTTGTTGAGCCATGCCAGCTGGTAGGTTTGGATTTTGCGTTTGGGTATACATCAATCATTTTGTGTGTGGGGAAGAGCCTAATCATCAATTCATTTGGTCAAACATGATTAATCTCTGGCATCTCTGTATTTTTCTTTCATTTCACTGGGGTTAGGATGCTCCTCTGTGCTGATGAGTCTGGACAGTGGCCCAATTTTACATTCTAGCTTTACACACTGCGGCAGCATGAGTCACTTTGGATAAAAGTTTATTTTTAATGTGTTAAAAAAAACAGTAAAATTAAAAAGGGTCAGCATTTCTGTGTTATTATTATGCTGGCCCAGTTGCTGTTGTTTAAAGACGTGATGCAGAAATAAAAGCAGCAGGTGAGGGGGTGACACAGCCATTATTTCTCTCTAATGCAATCCTACAGTAGCTGATAAAGATAGGATTTAGCAAGGAAGTGCCAATTATGATAATTATTTATCATTGGCTTGCAAATGAGCAGCAAGTTGAATATAATGTATTAAAATTACAGGGGGTTACCTCTCACTCTCAACCTGCATTTTTTGTACACAAGCGGAGTATAGATACCCGGCTATAAAAGTTTGTATCTGTGTGTGTGTGTGTGTGTGTGTGTGTGTGTGTGTGTGTGTGTGTGTGTGTGAGTAGGTGGGTGGGTGGGTGGATGAGGGGCAGAGGGTGCCGTTGGATGGTTGGGGGTTGAAGATGAAAGGGAATATTTTGGCTTCCTAATGTATCAGCTTCAGTGCATTATGTGCATTTCATGAAATGTGGCTTTTTAGCCACATTTTTGATGAACTTGAATCTGAGAGAAAAGAGGGGAGGGCCACTGTAAAGGAATCCAAAGCGAGCGGAGGGAAAATGGCTGCTTTGCAAGATGAAGAACAAATTCCTCAAAGGGAAAAACAGTGATGTCAAAATGTCGAGTCTCGGCTACAGAATGCCAATGCGCTGCAAATTTGCCTTTCTACTCAGCGCAGTGATGGTTACATTATCCAACGCTTTGATCCAGAGAAACTTTTAATAAGTGTCACAGAATCATCTCCACGTCCTAGATTACAATAATCAGTAGTAAGGAGGTCAAAGCTATTAAAGCCATTGCCTCCTTACAGAAACTAATATCTGTGTATACCTGGAGTGATTACAAAGAGAACTGCCACAGAAACAAGAGCTATGAGAGAGAGTCTGTCATAAACTGGGTTTCCATCCAAATGTATCGCAAATTTTAAACAAATTTTGTGAACATGCGCAAAAGAAAATGCTAATTTGTGCACCTTTCCATTCATTATTGTTTTGCGAGTCAACAGGTCAAGCAGTAGGTGGCGCTTCTCGTAAAAAATAAAAATAAAATGCAAAAGAACACCCGTAGAAGAAGAGGGCGCCGTGAGATGACGTCATTGAGAGCATCTCATGTCCACAACTGATGTAAACAATTACCGGCACATCCATGACTACGCTGAGATGAGGAGATTCCTTGGGAACTTCTTGGCTATTGCAAGAGCTCTCATCATCATAATGCCGTGATGTCTGTGTTGGTACACCAGGCAGCGCACATGATGCAGCGGTATTCAACACATCCAGTCTATTCAGGTAAGTTGTGAAATAGCCTACACTCACCTGACACTGGAGTAATTACCTCTCTCCAAGTTCACACAGGTGTGTGTGTGAAGTAGAAGTAGGATCCGGTAGCCTGCGTCATCGTTTATTCGCTAAATCTGTTTCCATTGCCAAAAGTCGCATTTTCCTAATATCGATACGCTGACTTTTCCACCCCCTCCAAGCGTAAAAACGTTTTTGCGATATTTCAGCCTTTTTTTCGAATTTCTCGCATTTCCATTCAAGTGTATTTTTCGTAATTGTTGAAAATGCGAATAAATATAGGTGGATGGAAACCCGACTATACTCAGACAACATCAGGGGGTAAATCGGGGATTAAAACAGGATATAAATGACTGAAGCAATAAAAAGTGCTTCTTGAAGAGTGATCAAGTCTCTTTTGTCCAAAGTATCTTACAGTAAGTGCATTTAACCTCCACAGGATAAACACTCTACAGCTGATCACAAACCAACAATGTTTCAAAGGTCCTACGCAGACATCGGCATCTGGTTATGGGCAGGTGGTAGGAACAGGTTGAGATCTTTGAGTACTTGGGCACGGAGATCAACCACCACGTGTCCTTCACACAGCTTGCAGATGCAGTTTCCAAAAAGGCCCGTCAGTGCTTGTTTCTTCTGAGAAGACTGAAAGCTCTTAATGTCAGATAGGACATTTTAACAGCAGTACACCATTCAGTCATCAAAGCAGTCCTTAAGTTTGACATTGCATCCAACTTACTCACAGAAAAAAGCATGAAAAAAACTCCCAAGAATGCATCTCAAATCACTGGCACCCCTCAAACCCAACTTTCAGACCTCTACACTCATGCAGTTAAAAGAAGTGATCGCCAAATGAAGCCTCATGAAGCATTTTCTTTATTTTTTGAGCCCACTAGATGGCGCTCCTGTTTTAAAGAGAGAGGCTCAAAGAATGGCGATTCAGTGTGCTTTCAACCTTTTGTTGAACAAAAAACGCCATCTAGTGGGCTCAGAAAATAAAGTAAATGCTTCATGAGGCTTCATTTGGCCATCACTAGTTAAAAGACAGGCAAACTTCATCATTAAGGACCCCTCACACCCACACACTCCTTCAGCTCCTCCCATCAGGCAGACACTACAGAGCACCTCTGGTCAAAAACAGAATTTAAAAACACCAGAATACTTTTAAAAGACTGACATCTGACACCCTCTGACAACTGAAGACAATGGACTCTTAGTCACAGAATTTGCAAGAGTTTGCAAAGACTGGGGATCCTGCAGTGTCATGCAAGATTGTTAGCTTCAAAGAGGAAAAAACATTGGACACACATCTTATTCTGTGACTTATTTTTTTGCTCTGAGGAGCGAGGAAACACAAGAGCAGCCTTCCCTGAAGCACAATAAGTTAAAAGCCATGACGTAGGCGTCAATTGCTCTGCCCCTACATCTGGCTCATTTGTGTGTTCTTTAATGGCAGAATTCTCAATAAGGCCTCCATGGACTGACACTAGAGCTTAGATCGGCCCAAAAAATCCAGCCCGACCCCACCCGAGCCCGGGTCCATGTCATTGGTCCGACAGCCCATTAGTCCGACGTCCCGTTGTTCCGATATGTGATTATACTAGGCTATACTGTATTTGTGTACCATAGAGGATCAGCAACGCAACAAAAGTAGGCTACTGGTCAAGATACAAGTGTCATAGAGAGGAGAGAGTGAAACACCATAACCTCCTGTTATTAACTCTGGGGTCCGGGTTGTGTGGGGAGCTCTCCGCGGTGCTGAACGGCTCCCGGCGGGCGTATTTCTGCCTTGATGGTGCGCCGCGACCGGCTTAAGGCGGAGCAGGCTCACAGCTTATGTGTTTGCCACTTTCTTTTTCATTTTAACCCACACCATGATCTTTTCCTGACCCTAACCAAGTGGTTTTTAACCAGACCTTAACCACAGGGCATCATGATGATTTCGGAACAACAGGACTTCGGAACAATGGGTTTAATATGGTTGGAACAATGGGATGTCGAACCAATGGGCAGTTCCCCCTGAGCCCGTGCATGTTCTGTCTGAGCCCGACCCGTCCCTTTAACTGTAATTATGAGCCTGTGCCTGGTTTAAACCCAACATTTTTTTAAGGATACAAATGTGGACACTGAAGGCTGACTCTCGTCTTTCTGTGCATGGCAAGCCTTCGTCATGTGCCTCTTAAGTGTCAAGGTTCCCGTCTGTGGTGGGAAATTACGGGTCGGGTCGGGTTCAGGCTCGGGCAGAGAATCTAAGCTCTAACTGACACCCCAGCTAATAATCAGCCATGAGGTCCTTCTGGAGGATTTAGCTGTGCATGTACTGGTTCCGTTACTACAAAATAAAGGACGCCTTTATTCTTGTCTTCATGCAATAAAACCATTGGTCCATACTGGTAAACTCTTTGATTCTGGTCTACATCTATTCACTTGGGTTTAATGTGTGGAGTTTAGTTTTTAATTGTGTAACAGAGCTCTTCCTAACTTCTGGAATACAACATCTTAACCCTACTTTTGCTAAACTTTGATTATAACTGATCTCACATTAAATTAATCATTGTTGAACAATCCGTCACAAAGCATCACAGTTTGACACTTACCTCTAGTAAATATTGAATAGCTCGCTGCAGTGCTGCTCTGCCTGATGGAGCATGTCCAATACTGTGTTTGCACAAACGGCTGTGTTTAGAGACATTTTGCTTCTCCTTGTAGGAATTCAAACTATATTCTAGGATTATCTGACACTTACTGCAAACTTACAAACATAAACACGTTGAATAGAAGCAGACAGGCCGACTTAAATACTGAAGCTGATAACAGCCATGAATGAGCAGTTAGAGCCCGGCCTCACTCCAAAGTTGTCGAAATCTGGCACTTGGGCGGTAACTTAAGGCGTCAGAAACCAACAAAAAAAGAACGTCGGCAGGATACGTGGTGTCAGGTAGAAACACAGCAGGACAAGGACGAAAGTTAAGGCGGCAAAAGTCGCACAAAACCCACCCTCACTAAAAACCCACAGTTAAACCCAAGAAACACAATGTTTAAGAAATAAACAAAATAAATAAGCAAGAAGGGAGATATTGAAGCGAAACAAATCTCCAAACAAACAAACCAAAGCAAGCAATGCAGCAAACCATAGTTAGCAACAAATTAATTTTAAACAAAAGAAAACACACGCCAGTACAATATTAGATGTCACAGAATGGAGTCACTGTGGCACACGCAGACCAAGCTGCGGAGCTGAACACGTGGTAGTGTGGACAAAAACAGCAGAATCCCAGTTACAGGCAATATTCATCGAATGTGAAGCTGCATGACACAGACAACTCATGCCATGGCCAGCAAACACAACGCACCACCAGCCACGACGCATAGGCCAAACTGTGGACCACGCCAAAGACACCAGGCACCTGCCCAGTTAATAGCACTGCCAGTTCCACTCAGCAGTCAGGTTCAGGCCATTTTTAAACCACACCTGGCGTGCAGGTACTGAGGAAGGGGAGGGAAGGGAAATGATCTCATTCTGCCACACTATAAAGGTAAGCTGCTGTACGCTGTCAGCACATCCAGCTGTGGTCAAACGTGTCCCAGACCACCTTGGCAAGTGGTTTGAGTGATCGGATCATGGTGCGTCTTGGTGGTCATTACACTTGTATTCAGTGCTGTCCACTTGTGATCAGATCACCCAAGATGCATCTTAATACAAGATCTAAACAGGTTCTATGTGTCAGCCCCATGATGGTCTGGTGACCTGTCCAGGGTGTCCCCCACCTTGCTCCCAGTGTCAGCTGGGAAAAGCTCCAGCCCCCCACGACCCTGTACCAGGATAAGCGGTTCTGGATAAAGAATGAATCAATGCACTTACATAAAGAATAATGATGGCAGAGTGGTGATATATCACACCTTTACGAACTTCTTGCTGAGTATTTTGGAGTGCTGCAGGTTTAGAGGTATATTTCATTGCTTACTCTGATCACTGAATACATGCCTCATCTTTGCAAGTTTTTATCCTGAAGTTATCAACATCACCCTGGTGAGCAGAACTGCAGCCTGTGGTATTTGCTAATTACTTCCCCACTGCTCTTTTATTTTGCAAATGTAGCCATGGCAATGGTTGAAAGAAAGGATGCAATATCTTGTCTTCTTTCTTGTCTACTGTATAAATGTTGCAGTGTTTCGAGTGTCTGTTGCAGTCGTCTAATTTATGGTGTAATTTTATGTAGTCTTACAATGTTACCAAAACGCACTGTATTTGAAATGAAGAGACTTCAAATGATTGAGATATCTACTGTATGATTCAGCAACAAGCACAATCATCATTAAGCCTTGTAAGAATATAGGATGAAGTGTAGTGTAAAGTCAGAATCTACACATTAGTATCTACTAGTCCATACCCATTGGTAGCTTTGTCACCTTCTACCTATGCCAGTCCTCAATGCCTATGTGCAGTTTCACATAAATTGACCACGTCAGTGAGTAGAAAAACGTGGGACAGACAGAATGACTGACTGACTGACAGAATGACACACTGACAGTTTCCGTGATTATGTACAGCATACCATACCATGACTTAGTCATACCAAACATTACAAACAACACCAACATTGGTCCACAGGGGGAGCCACAGCGATCGGTCGCATTTTAGCCATTTTGAAGCATTTTTCTGTTGTTATAGCGCCACCCAGTTGCCAATTAGAGTTAAATTTCTCCAGTCACCTTGAGGCGTCCTGTTCTACATATCTACCAAGTTTAGTAAAAATCCATATGGCGGTTAGGCCTAGATAAGAAATGAGCTCTCTAGCGCCCCCATTTTGTTTGATGGGGTCAATAATGGAGGGGTCCCCTCAGATTATGTGTGGTCATATGCCTACAAAGTTGCGTGGTGATGGGTGAAACCCTTGAGATGTTATACACCTTTATGTGATGAGCCACGCCCTCCGCAATATTCATTGCCTTATAGAAGCTCAGTTTTAGTAAGTTTTCCAACTTTTGCCAAGAGGGAACTTTAGATATTGGTCCCTAGATTATGTTCACCCAGTTTCATGCAGATCGCTCAAACTTCCTAGGAAGAGATCCATTTGAAGTGTTTTTCAAAAAATTCAAAATGGCGGAAAATCTATATAAGCGGAAGTTATGGGTTCTTGAGGCAAATGTGTTCCTCATGAGGAGAGGCATCTCTGTGCAAAGTTTCATGTCTCTACGACATACGGGGCATGAGATATGCCCATTCAAAGTTTGACATTTCAATGGGTTGCTATAGCGCCCCCCTTTGGCCAATTGATGTAATATTGCTTCATTGGCATCCTCCCATGACCCTCTACCACTGTGCCAAATTTCACATGGATTGACCAAGTCAGTGTGTCGTTTTTCGTCATTATATAGTAAGATAAGATATCCAGCATGTACAAATACTGACTTCTGCATAAATTACTTTGCACTGTTATTTGTGTGGTGGTAATCTTGAGGAAATAATTATGAGTCTGTAAATGTTTGCGAATATGATATTCAAGGTTACAAGGTTCATTTATTTGTCATTTTACAATACAGGGCTGGACAATGAAATGTAAATTGTAGTTCCATCACACACATGTAGCAGATATTTAAATTATAAAAGAATGAAATGAAATAAAACAATTTCTACAGTTACTGCAAATCCATATAAGTGGAGCATCATCCATCACCCCTCTACCTGTCAGCATTTGGAAAATCCCCAGCCACTCCTACCTGCCTCCCTCTTCCTGAATGGGCAGAGCCCAGAGTCTGTATGAAGCAACAGCTCACAGGTGTGGTAGTACTTTTTTCCTGTGGAGAACAAAGGAGCATGTGGATCAGCCTCGTGCTATCTTCAAATTGTTTGAACCGTTGTTTCCTTTGATTTAAATGCATTTAGAGTAACCTTAGAGGATATTTATTTGTTCGTTGTGTTGATTAAGTTTCAGTTAAATATTTCCTGATCCCTAGGATTATAGTTATTGTGTTTGAAGTTAAATCACCTTTGTGGGATTTTTTATTTATTACAAATCAGGAATCATGATGTCTAGTTTAATATTGGTCATTATTTTCTTCTGTTGTCAACTCAAACCAGCTCAAACTACCTAATATAGAAGATTAAGATGGAGCCTCCTGCATGTGCTCATCTGTCCTAACCAACACACCACACTTGATCAAGTCCTTGAACCAGTTTCCTAAATTCCTAAATATTTATCGCTATGTACGTAATAAGCGTATGTACCCAGGAGGACTTTAGTTTAGTGGGAAAGAGGGTTGTGCAAAGGATAGTGTGGTAGTGTACAAACCCAGCATATCAGAAAGTTTCATGTCATTTATATGGGGTGGAGATTGGAGGATAAGTTGGAGTTGAGGATTCTCGAAGCCTGAGGAAAGAAGCCACTCTGTTGTCTGGTGGTAAAGCAGCGGTTACTTCTGTATTCGTCAGCAGGAAAAAACAGGCAAGACTTTTGTAGATGAAATAAAAGTTACAATTAACTCTCATAAACTGAAAACACACTGAAGTAGCGACAGCCACTGCTACGCCTAGACTTTATGAATCTGGGGTTATACCATGGTTACATTACCAAACCAACACTGACGTTGAACTACTTTTTATACCATCCTGTAAACATATGTAATTCTGCTGTTTAGATGGGCATGTGTCTGTGGGGATTGATTCATTCTTGGAGCCAGCCTCAAGTGGTCATTGGAGGAACTGCAGTTTTTGGCATTTCAACGTTGGCGTAATTTTTCAGCCCTGAAGATTGCTGCTTGGTTTCCTGTAGTGCCACATTGAGGTTTGAGCTTGGGGTTTTTGTAGTCTTGGATTACTGGATCATATTTGATTCAGACATTCATATGACCAAATACCTGTCTGCAAATCGAGACACATAGTGATCCAATCTCTCAAACCACTGGGACGCATTTGACCACATATCTTTTGTCATGTAATACTAATGCATCCTGATGCATCCCAGATAAGGTCATGGATGCAGGTCATGGTGGTAGTTTTGGTGGGGAACTGCCCATTGTTCCGACCATATTAAACCCATTGTTCCGAAGTCCGTTCCGAAATCATCATGATGCCCTGTGGTTAAGGTCTGGTTAGGTTTAGGCACAAAAACCACTTGGTTAGGGTCAGGAAAAGATGATGGTGTGGGTTAAAATGAAAAAGAAAGTGACAAACACATAAGCTGTGAGCCTGCTTCGCCTCAAGCCTTTCCCAGTTGACCCAGAGCCGGTCACGGCGCACCATCAAGGCAGAAATACGCCTGCCATTAAGCACCGCGGACCGTCGGACTAATGGGATGTCGGACCAATGACATGGACCTGTTTTGGTGACAGTGGTGCTAATTCTTAACGACTTACCCATTATGCGAAGTTGGACCAAGTATTCCATGACTATGGATTGTTTTGTTCTAATGAAGGAGACAATTTGAATTCTGCTGACAGTGGTGTCTCCAGCTGTACCGACACAAGCGCTAACGTGACTAGCCAGCATGCTAAAGACCAGCTAGCAAAAATGTGGACGTAATAACTGTGAACAAAATCTGAACACAAGTGGTCGGCTGGAGACGCATGATAGGCACAGGTATGAACAGCAATGTCTCTCAGCAGACCATTTGTATTCGGATCACCCAAAAGGCACATTAACACCAGGGTCTGAACAGGGCCAATCGTCTCTGAGCAAGACGCTGAATTTTGTCGCTATGCATGTAGATGTGAGTAAACTAGATAAGATGCTTAAGACAAAAGGGTCCAAGGCAGATACATGGCATGAATCTAATGTTAATGGCATTGTAATTCTTTCTACACACCAGACTTTGTGGTGAAGATACACTGAAAAAAAATATTAGGTATTACTTGTTTTATGCTTGTTAAGTTTGTGTAAAAGTTTGTGTAAATTTTCAACACAAGTGGAGTTTTATCATTGAGTTATTTTTATTGTTTGTATTGCTCTAATTCTATCATTGTCCCAGGACCCAGAGTAGGAGAGGAACATCTGTCGCTGGGCTCACCAGGCCATCAACATCCACAGCTTTGCCAAAATCGTTCCTAATGTCACTACAGAATGAGTCCAGCCAAGGCAGCATATGATGGTACTCTGCAGCATGCAAATACACATGGAGTACTCCACTGCATTCACACACTATGTAATGGTATGTAATACATGTCCACATAAACATGAGCATGTGCCTTTTTCTCTCTCACTCTTTACATGACGAGTGTATTCTCAGTATGAAGAGTCGATCAGTTTCTTTAACGTCTTTGCTGTTGTCACTTTGAGTCATGCCCACTAAAGGACAGATGCAGCCATTGGGCTGTCACAGCACTACTTGGCAGCTCCAGAAGAACTGACAGGCACCTAAACAGGCACCCTGCAGTACTTCATGGAATCGCACAGCCTCTAGCTTGCTCTCCTTCCCCCTGTCCCCGTGCCCAGTCCTGGGCGCGGTCTGCTGTCCAGTTTGGTGCCAGTTATACACCCCCCGCTGCTAACAGTTAAACGGTATGGCTCTGGTCCATGCCAGGCCCTCTGCCCCTTATGCTCAGTAATGTGCCAAATAATTTCCCTTTAGCTAACAGCTATTTTTTTTTCTGGGGCTTTTTGTTGCCCAGCTCCATTCTCATCAGTTTATCAGTACACTAACACAACTAACTGCACTGAACTCAACATAGGAACGATATGGATCTGTACAGCTGACTGTGGTTCTGGGTTTAAGGACAAAATGATTCCCCAAATAACAAGTACTACACATGTTAAAGTAATAGTTTCCATTACAAATGATTAACACCAGCTCAGCAATGTGAGTGAAAAGTTGAATGTTTGAAAAATGGAGGCTCCTGTAATATCTGACTATTGGCTTATCCTCCTTTTGTTTTAATGACAGCATGCTGGACTCCACAATTTCGTGGAAAACCTTATGATCCATCCTATCCCAGTGTGGTCTGACAATGTTCAAAAGAACCTTTTGTGTCACACAATGCTTGGCTTTCTCGAACTTCAAGTAACCCTATGAACGTTCAATGGGGTTGAGGTCTGATGCCTTCACGGGAAAGTCCATAATAGTCAGGACTACTTGATCTTCTTTGGTCTTCATACATTTGTTTATGACCTTCTGACTCAAACTGCGTTCACATTCACCCATTCACACACACATTCATAAACTGGTGACCCAGGTTACCATTTAAGGTGCTACCTGCTACTCAGTTCAATTCACATGCACTCTTACACAAACTGGCACAGCCATCGGGGGCAATTTTGGGTTCAGTAGGCCCATCTTGCCTAAGGACATGCAGACTGGAGGCGCCTTGGATGACCTGCTTTACCTCCTGAGCCACAGTCGCTCAAGTAATTCTTGAGGAACGCTTTACATTTCCAAGCACTGCCTGCTTATAAACCTTTAGTCTAGCCATGATTTGACACTGAGAAAGCCTCTTCTTTCTTAGAACAACAATTTGACTTCTAACACTTATACTTGGTTCTGCTGACATGCGTCTTGCTGTCACAGCGCTACTTGTTAAGCAGCAATATGCTGGAAACTTGTCATATTTATTACAGGCTGAAGTTGAT
This sequence comes from Epinephelus moara, assembly GCF_006386435.1. Taxonomy (NCBI): domain Eukaryota; kingdom Metazoa; phylum Chordata; class Actinopteri; order Perciformes; family Serranidae; genus Epinephelus; species Epinephelus moara. The sequence continues at coordinate 35,401,641 of NC_065516.1, read as the reverse complement.
TTACTTGAATGAGCCTCAGATAAGTAGATCAAATCCAGCATTTGTGTGGGTGGGTGTCATTTGAATGCATGCTTCAGTTAAGTCAGACAGTGCCACAAATTTGCTAAACTGCAAAGCTTTTGTCTTTTCATGGAACAGGGTGCCATGGGGCAAGGCAGGCAATATGTACAGCATGTTTCGCCATAATGTAACTTGACTTTACATCGTCCAATCTGCCCTGAATTTCACATGTTGCATTAAAGTCCAGGCCTGGAGACATTTACTCTCTCATATTGACTCATAGCCAAAGTGCCACCTGCAGGAAGTTGGCCTTATGTGACAAAGATCATCCAGTCAACGTGTAATGTACATGCTGTGGTGTCTACACATGATATCCAGCAAAATGACACATAAATAGTGCGTGTTCTCTTGTGCCACATCTTGGACACAGAAAGCGATTGTCTCCCTCCCCTAACTTTATCAAGGTACAATACTAATTGCTGGAGAACATCTTTAATGTGGACCTATGGTGATTTCATGGTTTTTGTATGGATGCTGTTTCCAAACTCTTGTTTCCAAAGTCCTGCTTGTTTCTTTCCACCGGCCAACATTCACTGACTATTCTCAGAATTGTCCCCCTTGATAGAAATACTGCCCCTCTCTCTCCACAGGTGGTGCAGATGGCGTGACGGGAACAAACACCGTGCAGGGCCTGATGGGACTGCAGACGGTACATTCGGGCCAGGCATCGGCCACGCCAAGCGCACCACATATGGCAGAGACACTCTGGTGAATGTTGTCTGAATTACCACTGTACTGCTCCCAACTACCAGCGAACCGAAGCTGCACCGCAACCTCCCTGAGGGCCCGTGGAGCCAGATTGGTGGTGATGGCAGTGGAAGGGATGGTGCTGTTGGGTAAAATGCATGATGCCGGTAAGTTTCTCTAATAGTACTGACAGATGGAGCAGATTTGGTCTAAAAGTGGTCCTAATCTCTCCCTCTCTCTGGGGCGAAATGGGACAAAGTGGATGAGACAACCTCCAGTCATTGGCTGGAAAGCTACTGGAAAGAAAGAGCTCTGAGCTTTTTGTTTGATTTTTTTTTTTCCACACTCAGACATTTACCAAGTAGAATGAAGTCTGCTGACTCTGGTTTATGTTTGTTCTGTGTGAACAAATTGACTGCTAGAGACTCTAGAGGAAGTCAGAGAAGAACAAGAAGTCCAGTAAAAGTCAGCTGGATTTCACAGGCAGCCAGACGGAACATGGGAGGGCACTGAGCCAGCACTTTGTTATTTTAAAGTTTTTCAATAACGCAAAATTCCTCCTCCAGGTTCAAGAGTCTTGTGAGGATGCTTTCTCGGTAAATTCCAGACAAACAGGGAATATGTCGACTTTAAAACTCAAACCAAAGCTCTGTGGGAGCACAGCATTGTTCTGAGAGAGTAGGAAATCACAGATATTAAATCAATTACAAGTCGATATTTATCTATGAAATATGAATCAGTAGTTAAATAAAATAAATGATCAGACAATCACAGGCTGTTACTGCCACTCGACATCATCATACAAACACCTTCATCAGTATCATGTTCAGATGTAGCCTGGCAGATCATGAGGTCATGTTGGGTAGTGTGTTTTGGGAGATCACAGTCAGATCAGGTTGCACTGGAACTCTTTGACCTGAAAGGCAGAGAGAGATGTAAACCAGTGTGACTCTTTGCTGCATTGATCAATGTTTTAAAATTAGCAATGGATCACATAATGTTGTAAAAGGTGATAGTTTCTTTAACCATTGCATCATCAATGGCTGTATCGCTTGTAAACTTTCATCGGACCAAACTGAAAGCAGACACTTGGTCTCGCTCTTGTTTTTTCTGGCCCGTGAAGAGCAGCTTTAATGTCAAGTGGGGAGAGCTTGGTGTGTCACATGCATGTAAATATTTCTGCCCATGTAGTTGTATGAAAACACAATTGACCTATGGCTAAGCCCCGCCCCCCTCCACTCACTCGGACAAACTATCAACATTCAGTGCCCGGCGCTATGGCAGGTGTCACAGTACACGGCATTTCACAGGAGGCAACTGATGATTTTTGGGGACATAACGATCAGATGTCATTGAGAAGTAACCAAAAGGGCCTAAACTACGCATTGGAGGGATATATTCATCATTTTATTGTTGAGAAGGTCGATGAAAAGCTTAAATTACAAGCCAAAATTTACAGGTCACAGTGTACGCTTGTGAACCGCATCTGGTTGCCGTCACCATCAAAGACAACAAGTTAAAGTGCCACTGAAGTTAAGGTTTTTGGCTCAGAATATGAGAAAAGGATAACGGCCTTTTTACCATCTTTACCAAGAGTGTCTCTCCGTTAGTTTGGTGCTACAGTATTTACACTGAATCATTCAGCATAACGTTTGCCAACCTTTGTTATCTCTGCCATTACAGATAAGTTAATGAAGCTAAGCTCCAGAAGTTAACGTTAGCTTAACTAGAGCCCTTTGGACAACAGCTAACAATGATGTACGATCACCAAAGTACAAAACTAGAACAAAATAGGCTAATGAACTCCCAGCAAACAAGGTGACATGATGAACAACGCAGCTAGGAGCTAACGTTAGGCTAACTTTAGCTAACGTTAGCTAGAGATGTTAAAGATAACTTTATATTTCTTTCCAGCAAAGTGACAATATGTTGCCTCAAACACAATGTTGACTTACCTTAGAACAGATGTAGACATCATTGTTAATCTTATTCACGTTGAGTTGATGTTGTGGTCTAACGTTACCACACAACTTTATCCAAAGGAGACACTTTTCTCGGTTGAGATGTGGTTTAAAGTGTAAAAAATACACCTGGTCGCCCAGCCTCTCAGGATACCTTGTGTCAGAGTTGCATGTACCCCATGCACACCGTTTGACCATTTTTAAACTTCAAATCTCAGAAAAAGCTCATAAAACCCAACAAAACTGACTTTCTGTAATGCATTTCAATGGACGTCCAGGCAGAGAATGTCCCAGTGTATGGGAATGGCTATACGCACTGTGATTGGCTCATCGCGTTTGAGGGCGGGACTTAGCCATAGGTCAATTACACTTATACTTGTGTTTAACTTGTCACAATCAGGGCAGTAGTTAGCAAATATGGGCAGGGGGGACAACATTTCCCAGAGCGGGCCCCTGCTCCACACCCATACGCAAAGCTTTATACCTCCTGCAATCAAAATCCAATTAATCATATTTCCACATGTATTTTTGAATGTTTGGGCCAAGAAATGTCCTCCAATGAATGATAAGAGAAAAGTAAAATCAAACAATGAGTGTGGAAATTTCTGCAAGGTATTAAATCATAAGATCAAATCATGAGTGAGCAAATACTACTTCAATCAAATGTTGGTCAAATTGTGTGCATAACTGAAATAGTGTAAAGAGTATATGGCTGTTAACTCTCAGTTTTCCAGTCAAACTACTTCGACTATGACTTCTTTGATATGATACCTGTGCTTCCACTGTAGCTTTAAAACTGAGCCTGATACAGCAGAGTTTTATTTGCTTAAAAGTAGTCTGCCTCTCTCCTCACCTTCAGCCTTGCCTGTCAGACCTGCTGCGTCTTCACATATTTTTTGTCAGACACTTGTCCATCACCTCTCTGCAGCTTTCATTTTCTTGTTCTCTCTGTTGGTGAGGCACTTTGACTTAACTGGTCAGGCAGCAGTCCGCCTCACATGTTTACATTTGCGGGGCTTATGAGTTTTCTGCATCTGACCCCTGCTGTCAGATGGACCGTACCATTTCACAATACCTGCAGGGGGGTGGGAGAATCAGATGTCATGTTGAACTGTGTTTTAATGATAAAGATACATTTATTTAACATGTAAATACATTGAAATTGTATTGTCAGGGATATAACTCAGTATGTAAATCGCTGTCCTTGATCCGCTCCGATTCAGAGCATCAACCGACAGCTTTTGTCCATGCTTTAACGTAGCCAGCACCACCTAGTAAATCTAACACATTATAATCCCAAGTCATTACATATTGCTGCTTTCTCAGTGGACTTTCACCTCTACATATTACATGCTAGGTATCCTCCTGCATCTGCCGTTAACATTCCTGGATATTGAATCCAATGCTGGGACGTCAATGAAAGCAGGAGGTTAGGTTATGGTTTGGCTCTACATTCATACAGAAAGTGAACACCAGGCGCTACGATGAAAGTCCGAGGTTTGTTGAACCCAACACAAGCCCCGCCCACCCTTAAGAAACTCTCCAGCTCCTTATATTACGTCTTTACTAGCAGTGTTTCAAACTGATGCCATCCTGTGGCGTATCATTCCGCTGCGACAGCATTATGAACTGATGCCGCCCCTCTGTGTATCGCATGACTGCAACAGGTGTTGCCTGGGCGACTGGCAGCATATCATATCACGTGAAAAGTTCTGTTCACGAAAGGTGGCTTTTGATGTCAGTGACTACGTTTACATGCACACCATATTCCGATTAAGGTCAATATTCTGGTTGAGGTAATATTCAGAATAAGGTGTTTATATGCACTGCAGACACTGGAATATTCCGTTTACATGTTAATTGATATATTCCCGTGTTTCTGTGTATTCCAGAAAAGACCCCGGGTTACTGGCCTACCAGAAACGCTCTGATTTAATGCAACACTCAACCTGCGGGGGGCAGCGATACGCCTATAGCGTCTGGTCTGCCGGAAGTACAAAAGAAGACGGAGAAGAAGAAGAAGAAGAAGAAGAAGAAGAGGAAGAAGAAGAAGTTGTGTTTACAATGAACAGAAGCTGTAATGTTTGTTTCCCACATACCCCTGTGTTGTCCTACTTGCGCTTTTGCACCACAACTTAACTACAACACTCTGCTGATCCATTTTGTCCTCAACAATGGAAGACGAGAGCGAGAAGAAAAGGTGAACGAGTGTATGGACCTTTCCTTCCAGCTCATGCTGTTCACGCCAGCCAGAGCCCCCCGCAGTCTGTGGATGAAGGTACGAAGCCAGTTCTGCTGTTCTCCCTGCTCGCCATAACCATAACAACACCGACAACACAGGATTTGTTGCAAATCGAGCATGTGCAGACGTTACTGAATATTCCGGTACGGGGCATTTTCCGATTAAGGTGTATACATGTCACAATATTCTGGTTAAAACAGGCATATGCCAGGGGTCGCATTTGGAATATTCTCCAACCGGAATATGACCTTAATCGGGTTATGCACATGTTTACATGACTCGTGTGCAACTGGAATATTCTGTATAATACAGGAATATGGTGTGCATGTAAATGTAATCAGTGTCTGACACCGAAATCACTGACCAAGCGCTGGTATTTGAAGACTTCAGAATGAGAATAAGCTGATGTACCAGGAAGCATATTCAACCTGTGACCAGACACTCACACTGAGGAGGTCCTCCCTAGCACCTCATGCCTGATCTGTGACGGTGGACTCCGACGTATGTCAAACTCATCAGCGGGGTGATTACAGACATTAGACTGGATAAATATCATCAGGTAAGATAGACAAGCAAAGTGGTTCAGGCCTGAAAACCTCCCAGCCAGGACCTGGAAATAGTCCACCACTTATCTGTTTGTTAAAGCCTTTCCTTGATTCACTTGTCTCAGTCTTGCTGGCTGATGTGGCAGCCGCTGAAACAAAGCAGATGCAGTTGCCATGGGTTATTGACGTGCAGCAGAGAAAGAGAGACACTTTATGAGTCTGGAATAAAAGGCAAAGCCATCGACTGTTCAGTCAATGACAAGAACACAGTGACCTCAAGGCTCAGAAAAAATAACTGGTGAATTTCACATCATAGCTACTTTTGTGTTCGGCTTTCATCCTGTCAGAGTCTCTTGTAAAGGATTCTTGTTCTGTCATTACAGGAAATGATATCAAGTTCATGACTGATAAAGCAGCATTTATAGTTACAGGAGGGAAATGTGTCTGTCATGCTCAGAAGAAGAAAAAAATCATACTGGACAGTGGTAAACAATTCATACGGTGAAAATACTGACAGAAACTTTATTTTCCCTCGAGATTCTCTACATTTCTATACAGAGAAGCAAAGGCAAGCAGTTTTGCCTGGCAGTCTCCAGCCTGGCCGGCCAGCTTTTGCTTTCACCCAACAACAAAAATATTATCCTCCTCCTGCTTTTGATACAGCAGTGTCAATAATTCATAGACTCGCTCCATTCTTTTCCTCAACATAACTCTCATCCCCAGTTCACAATGGGAGCAGGGCTACCACAGCTCTGATGCATTCTTAATGCTATTTATGAGTTTTCTGTGACAGCGGTGTCAGTGTGAGGCCGGCAGACTGGGGTCGCTACCAGGTCCTGGAGAAACTCACCACTTTTCCTTTGTGTCCTCAGCTCTCCTCGGTTTTTCACTTCCTCCTGCTTTGCTGTGTCTTTCTCTTTTCATGGTTTTAGCTTCTTTTCTTCGTTGGTGTTAATTAGCTCTCTCTGCTGCTTCCCTTGTTGTTCCTAACTTTCTTCCTCTTCTTCTCAGAGTCCTCCTCGTGTATCCCAGCAGCGGGGCAGGGAGAGCAGGGAATGGTCCGAGCAGGGAGACGGAGGGCATTAAATATTGATGAAGAATCTATTGCAGCAGTACTTTATGTAAGCATAAACCTGCTCGGTGTTATTTTTGCAGGAGGGCAGCCCAGCTGACACACACCACTGGGCTACTGAACATAGATACCACAACAAGGCGTGCACTGATATGATAAGTCTCCCTGTTGGGTAAAATTGGATGAAGCCAGCTCTGTGCTGGAAGTTATTTTCTGATTATGTTTTTCAGTATTTTTATAGTAATGGCTCGGCACAGAAATCCTTTCAGTCTGGTGACAGCATCTTAAAGGAATACTTCACTTCAAGGTGAAACTTACCATGTGTTACTTTGACTTTGTGAAGGAAACTTTGTTTTTCTTGCATGCCTTCACTCAAACCATTTTCACACTAGAAGAAGAGGAGCATGGACAGGTGCCCGAGCAGCTGAGGGCTCAGTGCCTTGCACCATGGCAGTGCCCAGGAGCAAGGTTTACACTAGACTTATTTTTTGTGTGTGTGACGGCCAATACAGTGGCATAGAAAACCTTGGGCACCCTTGGTCAAAAGTTTGTTTATGTGAATAGTTCAGTAAGTAAGAAGTAGAATAGTAGTAAGTAAAAGATGGACTGATGTCCAAAAGGCATTAAGTGAAAGACTAAGGAAACTTTGTGAGAGAGCTGCTCGTAGGATTGTTAGAAAGGCAAATCAAACCTCTGTTTGACTGCAAAAGACCTGCAGGAAGGTTTGTCAGACTCTGGAGTGGTGGTGCACTGTTCTACTGTGCAGACACACCTGGACAAATATGACCTTCATGGAAGAGTCATCAGAAGAAAACCTTTCCTGTGTCCTCACCACAACATTCAGCGTCAGACGTTTGCAAAGGAACATGTGAACAAGCCTGATGCTTTTTGGAAACAAGTCCTGTAGACTGATGAAGGTAAAACAGAACTTTGAGGTATGTTTGGAGAACAAACTGTTAAACACGGGGGTGGATGGATGATGCTTTGGGCTTGTGTTGCAGCCAGTGTGAAGCAAACATCACAGCATCTGTAAAAAAGCTGGTGATGAAGAGAGGATGGCTTCTACAACAGGACAATGATCCTAAACACACCTCCAAATCCACAATGGATGACCTCAAGAGGAGCCAGCTGAAGGTTTGGCCACGCCCCTCACAGTCCCCCGACCTAAACATCATTGAAAGATGATACTTGCCAAAGGGGGCGTTACTGAGCACTGACCATGCAGGGTGCCCAAACTTTTGCTTCAGGCCCTTTTCCTTTTTTGCTGTTTTAAAACTGTAAAAGATTAAAATGAAAAGTAATCTTGTTAAATATATTAAAGAAATGTTTCATCTTTAACTTCATGTCATTTGGAAATCAGGTCATCTTCGACTCACTTAAGTATTCACAGTGAATGAAATTCTGACCAGGTGCCCAAACTTTTACATGTTTACGCTGTATGGCCGTCAGTATTCCAGAATTCCAGCAATATTAAACAACTGTTCATATTTTCCTGTGATACTGACCAAAGGCTGGCATATACTGGCTATCGTAAACTCTGCCAGGGAGGCAAACTGGCACCTCTCCAGCTACCAGTCCAAACCTCACAACCCTCTGGTTCCTAAGCCAAGTCCATACGAACTGAGCTACTGCTGCCCCTGGTAAAAAAGGACTCAATCTGTGAAACAGTTAGGGATTAGGGAGCATAGTCGTCGAAATCCGGTGCTTGGTCAGTGACTTGCAGCGTCAGAAAGCAATAATAAAATGCATCCTTTAACGTCAGCATGATATGTGGCTGGTTACCGTTACATTTTAACGGCGCCCGGTGGCGTCAGGAGGAAACGCGGCAGGACAAAGACCAAAGTTAATGCGGTGAAAGTCCAAGTGTGACAGGTGGGAGGGGTGATGGATGGGTCCAACAAACACAGACTTTCACCCAGGAGAGCGCCGTTCACGTCCTGTAAGATTGTAAAGTCAAACCCTGTTTGATGTAGTGCTTTTATTTTTAAAGAGACTGTTTGTAAATGTTAAATTTCCTGTGAAAACAGAAGTGTATTTTGAAAACAGACAATGCATGTAACAGGCTGAAGTTGACACGGCATCCCAGAACGTCAACAACCAACACACCCAGGGTACCTTGGACGCCATATGTGGACGTGGAAAGTCCATGAGCAAACGTGAACATGTGACGAGGTCACAGTGAGGATGTGTTGGCGTGATTGGAGACAAGTCCTCATTATACAGGAAAACCACAGCTACTAGCCTACTAGTGCTTTACAGTGGACCCTTTGGGTAATACTAATTGCCTGATAGCTTTCCCTTTTTTAAACTCATCTGACAACTCACGTTTCTTGGACCTGTTTTTGGCGATGTTACCGCATTACTTGGCGAGTACAATACCATCATAACTGATAGAACCAAAGGCCAAAGCTGTGACAATAAAGCTTATGCTGTTAAAAACCTTCCAACAATCATGCCAAGAACACCTTAAACACAACATAGGCAGCCCACCCAATAACACTTATGCATCTAATTTAATCCAAGTGACTTTAACACCATGTGTTTACCTGTTTTCTACCAAAGCCAGACAGACAAAAATGTAAGCTTGTGTTTTTTGAAGCAGGGCTGGATATAAAGTCTGCATTTCAGCAGGGAGAACATGCCTCCTTTGACATGTATATTTTATGTTCCACCTCACACTGTTTTTCCTTTCTATGCTCTACTATTGAATCTTTTTGGGGGGTTTTTGTGTTCTTTCAGCTGACTCACCTTAAGGCCAGCAGGTCAGACAGCCAGACAGACTGGGCTTTTGATCAGTTGGGCTAGAGATGCCTTGCGCATAGAGTTTGCAAAATATAGATGTTGTAGTTGTCTGACATGTTTGGTGTTGCTTGACTTTTCTTTTACCTGTTAGTGGCAGGTCCTGAGGTTTCCAATCATGGATGGTTCGGGGGTTGAACATCTCTTTGTGTAACTGACTGGCAAGATATGTAATATACATATGTGCATGTAATAAAATGCACATTCATGGTCCCAAGAGCATAATTTGTAATATTCTTAAACCCCAACCTGGATTGTCTTGTCAATGTTAAGACTAAACTAAAACACATCCACAAAGTTTGCCATGGATACTGATGTCCTTAAGAGCATAAATCTTGAGCCCAGCTGAACAAATGATACAAAACAAAACTAAACGTAAAGAAAGAGAGGAAAAAACCCCACACACCACCAGGCCGACATAATTACATTCAAATTACCAGGATATGCAGTCACTTCCAATGTTATTAATTAGGTAGAACAAAGTCAAGTCCACAGGGGTTCACCGCCTCCAAGTCTGGTTGCCATATCTTAATAAATCCCTTGACAGTGTCATGAATGGTGTAGGTCAGCTTTTCCACAGGGAGTGTTCTCAGTACCACTCCTTCAAGAATCCATCATTTGAAAACAATGTTCTTGCTATAAAGAAGAATATTCCAGTGAATTTAGCATTGTGGTTGTTCCTTGCACCGTCCACTTCAGCTGCCAAAACACACTGAAGAGGTGATAGCTGCAAGTCATATCCACTCAATATAGGAGAGCTTAGACCAAGCCTGCCCTTTGTACAAGGAAGCCAGTGTGATATTTTAAAATGTGGCTCTCACCTAGGAGCTCAGAATGCTATGACAGTCGTGGACCATCGTGGTGAAGAGGGAGCTGAGCCGGAAGGCGAAGCTTTAGATTTATTGGTCCATCTACAAAGTTGGATTTCTCCAAACCAGAGGTGAAGATGCTTGACCCAGGAGATGTGAGAGGGCAGGTGGCTGAGTATATCATGGAGGACGCACTCTACAGTTGAGTCGCCGGCGTTTAAAAAGCTTGTCAGCAAAATCTCTGTTCGACCAAGTGACAAGGTAAAAAAAATCCCTAATGATTTAGGCCTATAGTTAAGGTATAAACACATTTCCACAGATGGTTCACACTGCAGGTGGTGTGAGGGGCGATTCAATGATTAAAAATTGTTTTGTTTTGTTTAGTTGTGTTTGCAGATGGATTTCCATAGTTGTTATCGTCACGTCACATGAAAATTAGGGCTGTCAGCGTTAACGCTTAATTAATGCAATCCATACCTCGTTTATTTTTTTTAATCGCATTTTAATTTCGCAGGCCTTTTTGTCCCTTCTACTCACCCGTAGTCGGCTCCTCTAGCTGTAGCGTGCTTCGAAGCGGCTTCCTGCAGTAAACTTACCGCGGTGATGGAAAGAAAGAGTGCTACTAGACTTTTGAACGGCTTGTTTAACTTTAAAAAAACTTCCAGACGGTTCAGTTGACAAGTCAAAAGTAAAATGCAACCTGTGTCAAACGGAGTTTAACTACCACCGGAGTACGTCGAGTTTGAGTTACCACCTCCACGCTAAACACCCAGGTGTTTAGCCAAGCAAGCCTCAGCTCCGCCAAAGTACCATTTTGGAGTGTAGGAGTCACCGCAGACCCGTGGATGAAAGTACGTCGAAGAAGTTAACTAAAGCGATCGCTAAATGGGTGGCAACTGACTGCAGACCAGTCAACATCGTAGAAGACTCAGGTATTGTGTTAAGTTGGTCTACATGACACTTTTTTTAAATAAAATACAAAAGGTCCAAAAGGAAATTCTTTCTTTGTGTTCATTTGATTCCCAATTAAGACACTCTGGTAAGAAATGCTTTACATTATGAGCTTAAAACTGCCTTGAAATGCAAAATAACAGAATTTTAAACATGCAATTCAAAACGCGATTAATCGCGATTAACTATGGAAATTCTGCAATTAATCGCAATTAAAAAAATTAATCATTCGACAGCCCTAATGAAAATACTTTAACCTGATGTACTCCGAGTGACCCTAAATAAAGTTGAGAGACAAAATACCTCAAAAATGCTCTAAAAGAGCTGGGGTTTTTTTTCTGGAATGACATGAACTAATAATAATAATAAACAATAATTAAAATGCAGTCTAGCACATGTTGCTTGCCTTGAAATTACAAGCTTTATGTCATGTTAAATCTTGGCTGGCAATTTATCACAAAAACCACAGAAAACATAGCATTTATCATTTTTACAACTTCTATTTTGACACATATCGTCCTAATAACTTATTTTAATGCTCCATATACGGTATATATTTTGGAAAATGGGCCTGGAGCTTAAGTCCCTAAAATGTTTCCATGTTTTACAATACTCATAAATGAGGCTGTGTCTGGCATATGAACAAAGCCCTCACTAAGAAAAGAAAAATATGGATAGAAATAAATAAAGCGGTAACATTACGTTTGGTTATTTTGGTGGAGTTACTAGAGATTTGTGTCTCAGTGTCTGAAGAAAAAATCATTTTCAAGAGGCAACCTTTATAACTATGCACTGTAAATTCATATACTTGTAGATTAAAAGAATATATGTGAAAAGATTAAAAAATAATTTAAAAGAAGTATAACAATAAAAAAAATCTAAAATACTTATTTACAAAGCATGCTAGTGATGGCCAAATGAAGCCTCATGAAGCACTTTCTTTATTTCATGAGCCCACTAGATGGCGAGTTTTGTTCAACAAAAGGTTGAAAGCACACTGAATTGCCATTCTTTGAGCCTCTCTCTTTAAACCATGAGCGCCATCTAGTGGGCTCGGAAAATAAAGAAAATGCTTCATGAGGCTTCATTTGGCCATCACTAAAGCATGCCCTGTTAGGTGGCTGTTAGACCGTATTCTTGAAGTGCACTTTTATTTTCATTATTGAAATAATATAAGATATTAACATGTTTAATGTTGCTGAGTTGTAACTTTTTTGTTAATCTTCATGTGGGACTGAAATAAGCCGCACTTTATAATGATGCTGCATCCGTGTTTGTGCACATTAGTATTGGTAAAATTCATTGCTGTTTGTTTGTTCTGAAGCTCATGCCTTGTTTTTTTTAAAACTCAAAAGTAGCAAATAAAAGAGGCATAGAAAAAGAGTTTATGTCTTGTCGTTTAAAGGATTGGGTTGTTTGATTATGCTATATCATTTCATTATTGTAATTCAGGTATTCATGGTAACCACTACTTGCAAATGCAATGTAGACCTCATTAGACTCTACTGTGTTGCACGTCCCACTGGTAGGAGGCCCCGGGGCAGACCCAGAACACGCTGGAGGGGTTACATATCTCATCTGGATTGGGGACGCCTTGAGGTCCCCCAGGAGGAACTGGAAAGTGTTGCTGGGGAGAGGGACAACAGGGATGCTTTGCTTGGCCTTGCCTAACCCTAACCCTAAGCAGATGGAAATGGATGACCAAATATTTTCTGCTATCCTGTATGTTTATTGGTATAAAATGTTAGAGAGGGACACCAATTCTTATTCCAAGGTATGTTGCCCACAGAGAGCCACTACGTGAGGCAAAGCCTGCAATAGCACCACTAGGCATGACTTCTGTTTTTGAGTTTATCTTATCTGTGTCCAAATTGTTTTATCGTTGCAGACATTGGATGGTAGTATCTCTCTCCACCTGGCAGGATGCTGTACACACATAGAGACATTTTATGCATCTGTGCCTTTAACGTGAAAGTCCCCGAGATCACTGAGGTTGACCTAATGAGCTATGCTGTGGTTTCAATAGCCACTGCAAACAGAAGAGGACTCACCGGGCATCCTTGCCGGGTGCTATAATGGAAAAGGATCCGAGCAGTAGGACTTAGTAATAACAGCTGCTTTAGGAGACAAATACAGCAATCTCTCTAAATCAATAAATTCTGCACTTACTTTATATTTTTCCATAGCATAGAAAAGGAAGGGCCATTCAACCTGATCAGAAGCTTTTAATGAGTCCAGAGATACGACCAAACCCTGTACATTATTATCACTGGATAGCTGTATTATGTTCAGACATTATTAAAGGAGCTCCTTCCTTTCATAAAGCCTGTTTGATCAGGTTTTAATAATGTTGACAGTAGCGGTTCAAGCTTTAAAGTCAAGACCTTAACCGAAATCTTTGCATCTACATTAATGAGCTTTAATTATCAGGCAGCAGGGTGCACGAGGAATCAGACTTTAAACGTCTTTACTACTGGAAAGAAAGAGCATTACTGGAAGTCAAGTGTAACCAGCTCTTGTCAGTATAACTAAAACAGCTGTTGACTGCACATTGGTTCCAGTTATAGTTAATGCCTCTCTAAGTCTGCCAGGCTCGCTCCCCCCCTCCTCTGTTAAATGGTATCTCCCAGGCGCACTACGTCATCAAACCATGTGATGTTTGGTGTTGCTGGATTCAGGAAGCTCTCGACTTTTCAAAAATAACATCGTTTTTCTTTTATTTATTCTGTATTTCGCACCAGAGCAGCCTAAACACACAAAGTCCAAAATCACAATGAGTGGTGACAAGTCATGTCATGCCGTTTTTCAACAGGAAAAGTTAAAGGATTACTCGCGATCTTATGTGGAGCTGTTAGCGAGGACTTAGCTGTTTTACAAAAGGTAAGAGTCTCACTCCTACCATTATTTCTGGCTGAAATATACCGTCTAGAAAGTGGGATCATAACTTTCACGTTTCATATGGCTTTATTTGGTGATATTTTATGGTGTTTCTGTGTCATAAACAACATCAGCTATCATAATCACACCTGATTTCAATAAGGTACAATGTTTGAAGCTGGCTGAGTGTTGTTTGATCACTGATAGTACTGTTTTGAAGCAGAGTGACCGACTTGTCATTTGGAGCTCCGCCTGGATCTTTTCATGGTAAAAACACTGTAGAATGGTCATACTTTGAGCAGTCTTCTTCAAATTTGAAACAAGTGTTCATTGATAGTGTGCCTACAGCCCCACAGTGTCATTTACCTGCTCAGATGAAGCCACAGACAGTTATTCATCCTGAAACACATTTTTTATTTTATTTTAGGCAAAATCTTCAACTTTTTACTGACTTCAGAGGCCCATTACTCTGTCTCTGTATCACCTAGAGTGTTTCTGACACTTTCACAAGAAACTTCAGAGTTTTCTTTCTGGTGAGACCTCATGCATGCATGTAGTCAGAGCGGTTCAGAAGCTACAGTCATTTTAAGTTGGGTATGTCATTTTAGGCGTTGTTGCTACAAAATGGGGGCGGAGTACAAGAACAACCTTGTATTTTTTACAGTGTATTCAGTGTAATGTAGAGAGTGTTCCATGATGATTGGGTTGCTGAATGAGCACAACTAAACCAATGACCAAAACATATGGCTTCAATAGAAAATGTCAGGAGAGTCTAAGGTCCTAAATTAGCAGATGGGCCACACTGATATTCAACTTAAGTAACAAGGCTCAACTTGCACAAATGTGCAAGGTCCATCATTCATTCCTCTGGTTCCACCTGAGTTTTGCACCACATGTAACATTGAGCAGTGACATTATTACAACCGTACAACATGATGACACAGAAGACAGACACTGTACCTCTCTACTGCAAAAGCAATGAAAGTTGTTGCTGCTATGATTTTTATTTTAGATCAATATATACAGGATTATGCAAACATCGACGTTCCGCGGCCATGACAGGGAATTTACCAGGAAATTCTGGCATAATTACGGCAATGTGCTACATTTGCACTACACGTAAGGTACGGTAACAGAAGGTATTAACACGGTGAAGAGGAGGAAGCTTTGTGCTGCAAAAAGAATGTGGTTTTTACTTTAGATCCCTTTACATACAGAATTATGCAAACAGCAATTTCCTGCAGCCATAATGGTGCAGTGGCACGGCTCATATGACAGGGTGACATAAGGTCATGACATGATGATGGGAAGACAGATGCCTTAGTTTTATGCT
The DNA here is from genome assembly GCF_006386435.1 of Epinephelus moara. NCBI lineage: Eukaryota > Metazoa > Chordata > Actinopteri > Perciformes > Serranidae > Epinephelus > Epinephelus moara. The sequence goes on along the minus strand of NC_065516.1, from coordinate 35,386,305 downwards.
GCTAAAAGAATGACTGCTGTAGGTATTGTTTTTATTTTAGATCTGTTTCATGCAAACAACAATCCCATGTCCGTCTGTGGGACGTATGTTTTTAAAGTTTGGAGTTGCATGCTGTCCCTGTGTTAGTGTGGGTTGCAGGTTTGATTAATTGTTGACTCTAAGGTGTGAATGTGAGCGTGAATGTTTTTCCCTCTCTGTGTTTCAGCCCTGTGATCGTCCGACCTGTCCATGGTGTCACCTTCCCCTCACCCAGTGTCAGACCCTGTAAAGAAGCAGTTACAGATGATGGAAAATACAACAGACAATTGAAAGCATATTAATAGTAATCTAGTAGAAATATAAAAAGCTTTTAAACAACTAAAAGCAGGAGCTAACACATAAATTAATTAGTTTTGCGTCAGAATTATTTTCATGGCCGCAGGGAGAAAAATAGGTGATATGCTGGATATAAAGAGGGTAAACTACTGAGCTACTGATTTATGTGTATAGGCTAATTAATCTTATAATGAAAGGCTAATTTCTCTCATCTGAATTTAGAGTTTTCTCTGTTTCATTATGCTGCCAGCAGCTACAACTGAAAGTGTGCATTAGGTTATGAAGACGTTGCAGTCATGTTATTAATTATTCATGACAGTTTGGCAGAGCTCCAAAAAACAACGCAAAACAAAAAAAAATTACACATGATACTGTATTTTCCAATATTTATGGGTCAACAAGTCAAGTCTGCTCAGCTTCTGCCTTCAAGTCAAGTCTTCAGGCATTCAAGTCTCAAGCATGTCAAGTCTAGCAACTTGAGTCTGAATGGGGTCCAAGATGGAAGTATTAAGTTATGAAAGTCATTTATTCTTCTTCACATTTACCATACAGGTCAGAGTTTACTGAAGATAACCGAAACCTGGCCAAACACCAACTTGTTCTGCGTCTCCAGTCATGCAGCTGTTCAGGAGCACGGCAGCGTCAAACAGAAGCTACATATAAAACTGTTTATAGCCGTTTTAACAAGAATTACACAATGCAGCAAAATTAAAATGCTGCCAAAGACATGATGGCCTTGTTTAAACTTTATAGCTGCAGGAGCTCCGCAGACACAAGCGGAGCCTCTCACATTGGCACAATCGGTCAGAATACATCAGAGCATTGAGTCTTGGACTGAAAATGGCTGCATCCTCCATTTGCATTTTGATGTGTCTGCCTGAAGGAGGCCCTCAAAACTCTTATTACAGCCCATCTCCTGCATACAGCTGCAACACACAAACACACAGACATAGTGTGTGCAAGCAAACACATTTGGCACTTCACAAACCACCGAGGAACATATATTGTGAGACATGTAGCAGACATCTTGTAAATACACACATTCATGCACAAAATACACCAGGAGCAACACACACTTGCAAATACACTGGCAGAACTCACATGAAATGCAAATCACAAGCAATCATCAATTCAACAATGCATTACAGCATGGTCTCTCTGACTCACTCACTCACTCACTCACTCACTCTCTCTCTCTCTCTCTCTCTCTCTCTCTCTCTCTCTCTCTCTCTCTCTCACACACACTCACACACACACACACACACACACACACAAAGCCTGCAAATCTTTGCAAAAATCATTCAGACACACTTATTCACACATTTACTCCCAAACCAAGAACACACAATTTGACAAAGATTTTATTTATTTATTTATTTTTGTCCATGTGAACCCATCTGGATCAGGCATCACTACCAGCAGGAAATTATGCTCACAGAAAGAGATGTATTCACAAAGCAGTGTCATAGGATCTGCATTTTGCATAAAAAGAAGGGCAAGGCCCAGGACTAAGGAGAGATGAGATAAGCAGTGCCAGCAACACTGACATCATAAAAAGACTGATGCAAGACAGATAAAAGCTCACCACTTGTTGCAATACACAGGTATTACCAGTTCAAATTCAGCTCAAATTACTTTAACCCAGGTCCATGTCCATTTCTCAAACAACATGCAAAGAGGTGTTATCAGGGACATGACTCCCACAAATCACTTGGCGTGATCTCATCCCTGCCCATCAAATTTTTTCGCCTGGGCGTCAAGATACAATGCAAAAGGCTGCCGCTGGCGTCACTGTAAAGATACCGGAGGAAGCATTTCACTCTCTATCTTGACACAGACGCCAGGGCCACACTGCCAACGAAGTGCTGCGAAGCGCAGCACACCAAAATTCTCGCGCGAGCCCGTTCATATCAGACGCACATTTCTCCACGCCGGTCGACAAGCGCTTCTGCTCCCAGCTGTTGTCTCCGTCACATTTGGGGCTGTTTTTCCATCATGGGTATCTCTCTGTTTGCGTGTGTGTGCCCCAACCCTCATCCCCTATAGCCGGCCCACACTCTCTCTCTCTCTCTCTCTCTCTCTTTCTTGTGTGTGTGTGTGTGTGTTCATCTCTCTCGCGCTCTGTTTAGATACCAGTGACTAATATGTATAGCCTATATTCCTGCCCGGCTTGACACATTCGCTCACGGCTTGCGCAGAAAATAGACCAGACGCCGAAACAATCACTGCAGCGCCGGCCGCGGAGCTGCGCAGCGTGGCCGGTGTGGATGACACAATTGGTTAACATGGGCGCCGAAAGGAAACTGGCTTCGCTTCTCGGCGCTTCGAGGCTATTCACAGCACTTCCGCGTCTGGTGTGGCTCTGGTGAGAGGAGGTCAGTGGTGAGTCACTTAAGTTGATCCCATGACTAAGAAGGGGTTGGCGGATATGTTTAGGCAACAAAACTACTTGGTTAGGGTTAGGAAAAGATCTGTGGTTGAGGTTAGTCATGCGACTAAAGACTGACATAAATAGTGTCTGACTTAACAAAATAACTCACTGTGGAGTTTTAGTTTCACACGGGACACAAACAACAGTCTCCTGGGTCAAAGTCCTGTGCATGTCAGACCCATTTACTCCTCCTGAAAAGCATTGCTCCCATTGCTGGGGAGAGGGGCGCCCAGAACTCTTTGCTCAGCCCACTGCCCCCAAGACCTGGCTTCAGGGAAGAGGCTGAAAATGGATGGATAGATAGATGCATGGACTATGAATGTCTAGATAACAAAATAAACCTTGACCACACTGACCATCATTGACATTTATACATGGCACTAACATGGCCTCAGTTTCAAACAAAAAATTGTGAAGGTGAAAACACTCTTTGATCCATAAAAGGATGTGAGGCTGACCAGAATGTCACAGCTGTGGTGAGATGTTCATCTGAGTAACACCCACTGCCTACTGTGAGAAACCACACATATACTGTATGCTGAAGTGATGAACTGGAACATGTTCTCTTATTTTTCTTACTTAGTATTTTCATGTTAAGCTGTTGATTCCATTTTGTATCACTGTTTTATTTTCTATCTCTAAAGTGTAATGAAAAACTTTTAAAAAATATACATATTAAGACTGACTTTGGCTGATAAATATAGTTGTGCATCATCTGCATAGAAATGTTAAGCTATATTAATACTTAGCATACCAGAAGGAAAGCATTAATATAGAACATAGCACATGAGTAAGAGTCAACCCCTGGGAAACCTGATACAATGGGACCATCCACTAGTTAATTAATTAGAGTTTCATAGTTGATTTGAAGTTATAAAGATGAGAATAAGAGACAGTATACTGTGCGGCAAGAAAGTAAACCCATAGCGATTATTATTATTGATGGTCTCTACCTAAATAAAAAAGTACATTTTGATCATAACAAAATAGCCTACAGTTACCATATGAGCAGTTGAATAAAACGCAGCATCAAGTCAAGAAGTGCTAAAGCAAAATGTTCCCCTCTGTCATAGAAAGGTTTGTAATTCTGATCCTCAAAAATGCCTTTCCCCCTACTCAGATTCCTTTAAAGGCACTATGTGTAACAATTTCAGTTGTTCTTTGAGACAAACAAATTTTGCAGTCAAAAGTGTGTCCTGGCACATGTGTATTTACCTCCATCAGCGTATCTAAGTATGTCCGTAAGCTCCGAAATTCTCATTTACATATACATTGCGACCGGTGTCTCATCATGTACGTGCACCATCTTGAAAATACAGGTACGTACAGGGACATACTTGAGAAATACGGAATCGCCTTTCGCGTTTTCACTTGTCGGTTTCCGGTTTGCGCCGGAAAACATCAATAAAAATACATTTCTAATTAAACAAAAAAAAAAAAAAAAAAAAAAAGGCCAGTATTTAACAACTTATGAACAACGGTATTTGATGACCCGGGAATTCCTCTTTAATAATTTGTTTTCCTGAACAGCTCTCTATTTGCTGTGGACTCAGCCTTGACTTGGTCTTCACATTAGCCCCTTTCACATTGCCAGATTTTCCGCGAATGTTGGTCCGATTTGCCGGCAAGCTGCGAGCGTTTATACACACAGAGGCGGAAAGGCGAGTTGATCCGATGCGCCCAATTTTCCGCCTCGTAGGGTAGACATATTGGCGGAACCCTTTTAGTTTAAACAGAACGAGGCGGCCTTCCACAACGAGAGGGGCTGTTGATGACTTGTGGGAGGAGCTGTTGATGACGTCGCACATGCGAGCCACTGGCGGTGGATAAACAGGAAACAGCTGATAGCAGGAATTAGCGAGCAGCTAGTAGCAAGAGGGAAACACAAACCTGACAGACACTGTAAAGATGAGCAACTGGGGAGACAAGGAATTGTGCGCCCTCCTTGTCCTCGCAAACGAAGAGGCCATTAACCGTCAGATGACGGGGACGGTGAAGAACGGGCCGACTTACGAGAGAATCACCGAAGGACTGACCAGCCGCGGCTTCCCTCCCACGTCACTGTTTACGTCACGCGCTGAGCTACATGTTTTGTTACTTGCTCACGCCCCCCATTGCCCTGAAAAAGGCGCATTCTGTGTAAACAAAAGTAGGTAGGCGGCATTTTGCTGCACTCCCCGATTTTGTTTTTATACTGCCAATGCTGAAAAAAGACTGATTGGGCAAATTTGCACAATTCCTGTTTAAAAAGGGCTTCAGTTTCGACTGGACTTCCTGATGGACTTGACTTGGACTCCATGAAGTTGTCTTGGGTACAGCCTTGATGCTCAGCCTTAAAGGAAATAGTCAGAAAACAAAAGTCTCCAGTGTGCAGCCAATGCCATCTACTGTAATTTACAGGAAAGACTGTTGCATGATTGTCTGCAGCTGCACTCTGTGAGATCTGCATTGGTATCTTTGACTATTTTAAGGTTGGTATATACACTCACTACACCTCTGCTTAAAATATTTTGGTGAAACAATTTTTTGGAACATAAATGTGATTTCTAAAAGCCAGGGTGGCCCATTTTCTCCCCTTTTGTTTTCTCCTTACTTACACAATATCAGCGTTTTTGGAAACATGAAAAACTGCCTTGTTTAAAGTTGGATGTGATTTTGGCTGAAGAAATTGATGATGTAGAAAAGTACAAAATTTGAGAGGTTTTAACTTGATGGCAATACTTTATACAGCCTTTCTGTCTTGCCTTGGTTCTTTCTTTGTGTGTCTGCCTCAGCAGTCTCAGGGAAGAGCCCGCTGTATGTTGTATTGTGTGTGTGTTGGTGCCAAAGTTCCACTGGTGGTTATTTGTTTCCCAGAGAGGAAAACATTGCTTTGCAGTGGATTGCACAGTTACACTCAGCCTGCTGTAGAAGATACGATTGTAGCTGCTGTCAGAAACTACTTGCGTGTTCTCATAATGTGATGCTGAAGAAAGAAGCAGAGCCGTCATCTTTCATGGATCAGGAAGTCACAAAGTCAGAAGCTTTGTGTGTGGGGACATTGTTAGAAGTTAAAAACCATTTCAAACATGACAATATGGGGAACACAGCGTTAGGCTTCTTATCACTTTACAGACATTTACACAAACATAACAAGCATTGTGCAAAGTGAAATGTTCACTGTGCATATTGTGCAGGGACAGAGCAGACGTTCTTCTTTGTGAGAAATGAGTGGAGAGAGGACAACGCAGAGCAGAGGAATGTACAGTCAAGTTATTTTGTTTAAAGAATGGTGCACACTTATCCTTTTACCTGCTCTGCTCTTTGAACCATAACCTACTGAGAAATGTGTGTGAAGCAAGGTTGAAGGTTGATGGCTTTGTCATGATTTTGAAATGATCACCTCCTGGAATATATCACTCTATTTCCCTGATTCTCTTGGATTAAATAACAGCAATGTAAGGTCAGGCTGTATGAACAGTTAGGGTAACAACGGACACAGCAGTACAAGAAAACAGTCTGAAGTCTATTTATCTGTCCGTCCATCCGTGTTCATTGCTATCTAGAGCCGGGTCACAAGGGCAGCAGGCTAGGGAAGGTATTCCAGACACCCCTATCCTCAGCAATATTTTTCAGCACCAGCTGGGGCATCCTGAGGAGTTCCCTGTCCAGATGAGATATATAATTCCTCTTGTGTTTTATGGGTTTACCTTGGGGTCTCCCACCAGTTAAAACATGCCCAGGAAACCTCTAACAGGAGGCATCCTGATCAGATGCTGAACTACCTCGTCTGGCCTCTTTTTGATTCTCATTTTGGCTGCTGGTATCTGCGATCTCATTCTGCCGGTCCCTCCCCAAGCTCATGATCATAGGTGAGGGTTAGAGCATAGATGGACTGGTAAATTGAGATCTTTGTTAGCTTCCTCTTTGCCATGATAACCCAGTATAACACCTGCATCACTGCTGATGCCTTTCCATCCCATGCCCCATTTTTGTCTCACTCATAACCAAGACTCCGAGCTACTTAAACATCTTCACTTGGGGCAGTAACTCACTCCCAACCCAGAGGGAACGATCTACCATTTTCCAGCAGAGAACCATGACTTCAGACATGAAGGCACTGACTCTCATCCCAGCTTCTTCACCCTCAGCTGTAAACCGGCCCACTGCATGCTGGAGGTCATGGTCCGATGAAACAAACAGAACCACATCATCTGCAAAGAGTGGAGGTGCAAATCTTACATCCCCAAACTGGACACACTTCTCCCCCCAGTGACGCCTTGAGATCTGGTCTATGAACAGAACTGTGACGAGGTAAAACCCCGGCAGAGGCCAACACCCACTGAAAATGTGTTTGACTTTGTGCGGACGGTAAAGACATAGCTCTCACTTTCAATATGCAAGGACTGGATGTCTTGTTGCAACAGCCCCGGTACCCCATATTTCCACAGGGGGATCAAAAGCCTTCTCCAAGTCCACAAAACACATGTATACTGGATGGACAAACCACACTCTAATTTACAATTGATTAAAAACAACAAAACAAGACACTAAGGAATTTACTTTCCTATGATACATACATTGTATGTAGCCATATGTGTTGAAGTGATGTTGTTATAGAGCAACTAAGTGCATGTAAAGAGGAGGTTGGGGTGGATGGACGGGTCAACTTAACATCAGACTCCTACAAATATGTGTTATTTTCTTTTAACAGCAATAGTACCCTAACTGTCACCACATGTCTAATACTGTAACCCTAACAATCCACAATATTTCTCTAATACTAATTAAGTCATTTTTGTGCCTAACCCTAACCAAATCCTAACCAAGCATTTCCACAACATAAAAAATGCACTTTTTTACCAGTAAGTTGTAATAGCTTTGCAAGGCTAATAAAAACAGACCAGTTTTATCTCACACAGGCTCCGCCCTCTACTAAAACTCCTCTAATCATGAGTACAAATTCGCACATTGAGAAACGGGGCCGGACGTCCTGTTTCTCCTCAGTGACACCAAATTGTGCAATGAGCAGCCTCTTGACATGACATGCTCATTTTTGGGGTCTGTGCTCGCTGGAACTCTACTGTGGCAGACTATTATCACGAAGTAGGCAGGCTTCGATGAGACATTTTTAGCTGGTCAGGATCAGTGTTGCTGGGTTGATTTTATGTCATGACAGGACGTTCATTCATCCGGCTCCACCGGCTGTACCCAAACAGCCAGTCCAGTAGAGGGTGGAGCCTGTGTGAGATAGAGCAAAGGTTACAGTATTGTAACCCTAGTTCTAGTAGCACAGTCGGAACCCTCTAGTGAGGGGCCCTGTCGCTCCTATGTAGCTCTTGAAGAGAGAGAAGGATGCCAGATGTCTCGGTGTGTGAATATGTGCTCTTGATTAGAGGAGTGTTACCCAAAGTGTCCAGTAGAGGGCATCACCTGCGCTAATAGAACTAGGGTTACAATATTGAATCCTGCCTTTGTGATCTTTCCCTGAAGTCCCTTTTTTCTTCCTTTTAATACTAGAAATAAACTATTAACAATTCTTTGAATAATCCATTCAAGTTTATTTTGGACTGTAGAAAGGGTTGACTCACTGTGATTCTATTTGGACTACCAAAGGTACAGGCTGGATTTAGTCTCAAGCTCAGGCTCAAGCAGAACTCTGTTTTTTTTATTACCTTTACGTTAATTTACCTTTATAGTTCTCTTTTCTGTGCAGTACATACTTAGACACGGACAGTGATTACAAACCTTTCCAGGCAACTCAACTGAGTATTAATGAATGTATTTACAGTCTACTCCAGCATCAAGGACATGACACACATCTTATCTGTACTGTACACTGTGGTAAGTGTGTGTGAGATAGGGGCAGAAGGCAGTATAGGCTGTAGAGGAGAATGAGTTGAGTTCAGTTTTCTGCCGAGGGGTGAGCTCCCAGTGGCTGCAGCTCTCAGCAGCATACAGATCAGAAACAGCCAGACTGGATGGAAATGTAGACTCAGTCCCATCCATGCTCACTCAGCTGAGATGTGCCTCAGTTACAGGGACGCTGCTCTGGTGTCATGAAGAAATAAAGTGGAAACTCTGCTGCCTCAGCTGAGCTGCTCAACAGCCAGACAGGAAATGGTACATTTAAAATACTGTTTGTAATATCCAATGAAGACGAAAAAGGAGAGCTCTCACAGCTTGGGGAGATGAGTGTGGCAATGTGGTGGAGTAACAGAGTACGAATGCTTTCAGCTTTTGAACAACTGTTGTCTGATGTGAACCAATCAGCAGAGGTTACATTAACAGACCTGGATCCATCATGGTGGCAGGGGGCAAGAGCCGCTTACAGCAACACATTCTCACTCCGATCTTGTCACATATCAACATCTGGTCATGGACTTTCCACGTTGAGATATGACCTGCAAGGTAGCCCATAAATAACAAATGCACATGGTTACGTTTGGTTTAGTTTAGGCAACAAAAGCATGTGGTTGGGGTCCGGAAAAAAGAACAGAGTTTGGCTTGGTTGTTGGACCTATCCAGCACAAATCTGACTTTCCCTGCCTTAGCTTTTCCTCCTAATGCCGCCAGGCACCGTTAAACGCTAACGGCAACCGGCCGTACCACAAAAAATACAGGGATGCTATGTTTTCTCCCGGTCGCCCCCATCATCTCCCTCCACATGACGTCCTTACTGTCAGTGAGTGCAGTTAAAATCTCTTCCCCGACCACAGGCTCTGCCCTCCGTGGTGTTGAAAAGCTCTGGATTGCTCTAGTCCATAGTGTATTTTTTTAAGTCCAAGCTCGGCTCAATATTTTACATATTGGTCTCGTACAGGCTAGTCTGAGTGGGCGGAAGTTCGCTGCATAGATCAGCATCTCATTGGGCGGAACGAGCCACCCGCTGAAGTCCCGCCCTACCACCTCCGGTTGTGTAGCAGTTTTCAACACGTCCTTTACTAACTTTTGCGGTGTTTGATCTTGCGGGGATGTAGCCATTTTTCTGACATGGTTCGCGTCCTGTAGACGATATTTTCGTGGGCGTGTTACACCAAAACCTGTTTCCCCCCAGCAATATTTTTGCAAGTGCACCGTTGCTGTGGCACCGCCCAGAACGATTGTGATTGGTTGAAAGAAATACAAGCAGTCAGGGCGTTTTTTTCTCCAATCTCAAAGTAAGAGTCGGCCCAGCCAGACCTTTCTTTTCTTGAGAAAGGTCTGGTGAGCGAGACTACCTACAGGCTGGATTCAGCTTTAAAGGGATAGTGCACCCAAAAATGAAAATTCAGCCATTATCTACTCACCCATATGCCGAGGGAGGCTCAGGTGAAGTTTTAGAGTCCTCACATCACTTGCAGAGATCCAAGGGGAGAGGAGGTAGCAACACAACTCCACCTAATGGAGGCTGACGGCGCCCCAGATTCAAACGTCCAAAAACACATAATTGAAACCACAAAATATCTCCATACTGCTCGTCCGTAGTGATCCAAGTGTCCTGAAGCCCCGACATAAAAAGACATAAAAAGTTTTTTCCAAACAACTGACATAAAAAGTTGTTTGGAAAAAACATGTTGGGGCATCAGGACAGCGGGTGCTATAAGACTGGAAGGTGGTGAGTTAGAACCCCGGCCGGGTCATACCAAAGACTATAAAAATGGGACCCATTGCCTCCCTGCTTGGCACTCAGCATCAGGGGTTGGAACTGGGGGGTTAGATCACCACATGATTCCCGAGCGCGGCACTGTGTCAAATGCAGAGAACAAATTTCACACGCTCAGGTGTGTGACAATCAGTGGGACTTTAACTTGACACTTGGATCACTACGGACGAGCAGTATGGAGATATTTTGTGGTTTCAATTATGTGTTTTTGGACGTTTGAATCTGGGGCGCCGTCAGCCTCCATTAGGTGGAGTTGTGTTGCTACCTCCTCTCCCCTTGGATCTCCGCAAGTGTTGTGAGGAAACTTCACCTGAGCCTCCCTCGGCATATGGGTGAGTAGATAATGGCTGAATTTTCATTTTTGGGTGCACTATCCCTTTAACTCACACGTCAGTTCAGTGTGTTGAGAACTCCATCAAGTCATCAACCTTGCTTCCAAACTGCCCACATCCCTTGGACGTGCAGGTGCCCCACCTTGTAACCCACAGAACTTAAAGGTTCTGAGACACCACAAGACATCCCTAGGGATTATGTGTCATTGCCTCAACAGGTTAGAGCCAAGTCCGATCCGTGGTTGGGCCTCGAGGAAATTTGGAGGCCAGGTCCATGCCTTGAGCTCCCTGTCAGGTTCCACTGGCCATTCCTGTGCAGTGTTCCCGGTGTGGTATGGCACTGCTATCAGGGAGTGCTGTTGTCATGAGGGTGGTGGGGGAGACTTTGTCTGCAGCAGTGTTTGGGTGGGTGGTGCATGCATTGCATTGTAATGAGATGATCAATGTTCTTCAGTTCACCAGTCGGTGGTTTTAATGTATGGTTTTAAGATATGTATTTATATATATATTATATATCAGCCTTGCTTGTTGTACCTGCCGACTGAAACTTCCTGCGTAATTTGTCTGAGTATCAGCCTTACAATTTGATGACAAACAAAGCTGTGAAAAGTATTTCACTCAACTCTTTAACTTTTACTGGTTTCAGTGACAATGCAGCACGACTGACAAAAGAAAACTTCTCTTTGTCCCTACTTAGTTGCTTGTGGCAACTTATACCTTAAAGTTTCTTTCCTTACCTTGAGCTGTGTGCCAGAAAAAAAAGAACTTACTCAAACTGTGTAAATTTTGGATTGTTTTTCATCTGATGCATGTTATTTTCAGCTTACCTGCGTCATTACATGTAATACAATAATACATAATATAACCTTTTTTGTCAATTAAGAGAAAAAATGTCACCAAAGACGGTTGTAACCAAGAAGTCACAAAGAGAAAGTACTTTTCTGGCTCTGCTGTTTCTAAGGTAACTGGCTCCTGATAACTCTTGAAGACCTTTGCAGTATGCCTCCCACCTCACTCTGAATCTGTTAGAAAAGTTTCTACCAAAGGAGGACTTTTTTCAGTGCAGACTCTCCCACTCTTTCAAGTTTCAGAGATACAGTAGTGTCTTTTTCTTCCTCACAGTTACTGCATTTACATTTAGTCAAGTAACATGCTGTATCCCAACACTGTGTTCATATGAAGACCAACAGGCTTTTTAGTAATAAGCAGTATGGATTTATATCTGGGAGATCAACATCACTTCAGCTTCTTACGGTTCTGGATAAGTGGACAGCAGCTTTGGATAAAGGGCAGGCAGTTGATTGTATATATATGGACTTCCAAAAAGCTTTCGATAAAGTTCCCCATAAAAGATTACTTTCAAAAATAAAATCTTATGGCTTAGATGACAGGGTTATAGATTGGATACAGGACTTTTTGTGCAATAGGAAACAGTATGTGGGGGTGAATGGAGTTATGTCAGGTTGGAAACCTGTGACATCAGGAGTCCCACAAGGCTCAGTACTGGGGCCCGTTCTCTTTGTCCTATATATAAATGATTTACCAAGTGTGATACATTCTGATTTATACCTTTTTGCAGATGACACTAAAATATTTAGGACAATTACAAAGGACACAGACACAGTTAATCTTCAAGCAGATCTTCACAGCATGAGTAATTGGTGTGATACCTGGTTATTGACATTAAATCCAGAAAAATGTAAGCATCTGCATGTTGGAGGAAGGGGTGACAACTGCGTAGAGTATGTGGTTGGAGACTTGCTTGTCCAACATGTAGAAGAGGAAAAGGATATAGGTGTGGTGGTTGACAGTTCATTAGAATTTCAAAAACACATTTTTGAAAAAATTAAAATAGCGAATTCCAGGGTGGCGATAATAAAACAAACTTTTACAAATTTAAGTAAGGAAATTGTTTTACCATTATACAAAGCTTTGGTGAGATCTCATCTTGAATTTGCTAGTTCTGTCTGGTGTCCTTATAAAGCAAAATATATAGAAAAAATTGAAGCGGTTCAGAGAAGAGCAACCAAATTAATCCCAGGTCTGAAAGAGATGCCATATGAAGAGAGATTAAGGCACTTAGAATTACCAACTCTTGTCTATAGGAGGTATAGAGGTGACATGATTGAGGTTTACAAACTTGTCCACAAAGTATATGATTCCACAGTAGAGCCTGTTGTCAGTTTTTGGAATAGTAGGTATGAATTAAGAGGAAATTCCTTAAAACTCCTCCCAAAAATGTGTCACTCTGACAAAAGAAAAAACTTTTTTACACTCAGGGCTGTAAGAGTATGGAATGAGCTTCCAGAGGATGTAGTGCAGGCTCCATCAGTGAATTCTTTTAAAATTAGACTAGATAAATTCTGGTCAAATTAGGATTTTTTTTTTATAATTATAAAGCAAGGATATGATTTTTGTGGATTTGGATTATTTTTTAAATAATGTGTGATTATCTTGGATATGTTGTTATATGTATTTAAGTGATATGTATGTATTATTGAGATTTTGAACTGTATATTGTGTTTTGTTTTTCTTGTATGGCTGATAGTATTTTGAGTCTGATGTAGAGGATTTATATCCTGTATCAGATATATTTTCATTAAATTTCATTAAATTTCATTAACAGGGTTCCTGAAATCTTCCTTTCCATCGTCAGTTTAGGGAAGTCATTTACCATGTGTAGCCTGTCGTAGTGCTTCAGAAACCTCTTGCCTGGCCATGTGAACTCTAATGTCAAACACACACCAAGCAGTGGTGAAGTGCAGCTTGCCACAATAGTTGCCACAAGCTGGCAGGTGTGTTCATGTGTTTGAAGCAGGAAGACGTTCTTATTCAACATAGGTCAACGTGTCACAGGAGTCACAGGACTTTGGCGCTGCTTGGTGTACTCGGTTCAACACTACGAATTAACACTCTTTTTCTTCTACAGCAAACGCATGTGATTTTGTTCTGTCAGCACACAATTGGCTGGGTTTAGGAGAAAAGAACAAGGTTTGGCTTTACAATCTTGCGGTAAGTGAACACTGGCCTCCTGGGTGAAAGTCAGTGGTCGTTTTAAATGTCCTCCGTCCAACTGAACTCTGTTGACTCAAACTGATATTGAGAAGGTCTTGGTGAAACTAAAGGGGCTTGATGAAACACTATAGATATGGTTGATTATTTAAAAGATATAGACGGGGGGATTTCTGTGTTTTTAACATCCATCCATCCATCCTGCTGCTTATCCGGGGCCAGTTCACGGAGCCAGCAGACTAAGCAAGGCACTCCAGGCATCTCTCTCCCCAACAATGTTTTCCAGCTCCTCCTGGGGCATCCTGAGGCGTCCCCAGGCCAGATGAGATATTTTATCTCTCCAGTGAGTGGGTCTACCCTGAGGTCTCCCACCATGCCTGGAAAACCTCAAACGGGAGGCGCCCAGGAGGCAGATGTCCGAACTCCTCACCCTATCTCTAAGGTTTAGCCTGTAGATTTCAACAGCTGCTTGTAATGATTATGTTTGCTAGCGGGGAGGAAGAAAAGATGTGTCTCTTTTGGAGTCAGTGTGGATTGTTACATTTGTAAAAATGGAAGCTTATCTGCTGTGTGAGATGGATGAGTGATGGACACCAAAGAAACTGATGGTGTGGACTGCACTCCAGGCAATGGAGTGCAATCCACACCATCATGATGGCGTCAAATAACAGAAGATGCAATCATTTTTAGCACTTACTTTAGCGATTACTTAATAATGAAAATAGTTCTCTGTGTCAGTCCCAGTTCCATCACTGCAGTAGAGCTTCACACACCTGGTAAACAACAAAGCTGGTCAGGGGGCTCCAGATGGAAAAACACCTTACTAACACACCGCTTGTTGGTTCGGAGATTTTCAGCAGAGTATTCCTTTAAAAATGGAAAAGTTCAGTCCTGAAACAAGCTTTTATATAACACAAATAACGATTGATCTGAACTTACTCCTCCCAGTAATTTCATGTGTGCATGTAAACACAGTCAATGACCCGGGGAGCTGAGAGTAAGTGCTGTGCTCAAATAACCCGACAGACTTCCACAGAGCGAGAAGAAAACTGTTTACACTGTCCCACTATATCAGCCAGCAACGACAAACACTGGAGCAGTGTGGATCAATGAGGGGAGTCGATAAAGAAAGCTGAACGTGTGCACTCAATATTCAGAGGGAGGCTCAGAGGGGAGACAGCTGTGTGTGTGTGTGTGTTTGGTATGCTGGTGCTACTGGTGTGTGTGTGCGGTGAGGAGGAGGTGTCAGGGTAACACACCCCGACGATATTCATTTTCAAAGCAGTCCAAAATATTCATAGGCATCGCTGGTTGCCCATATTTTATGTTTCATGCTCATCCTCCCAGAACATCTTTTAGCCATGCATTGACTAAAGCAGCCCACATCATTTATTGATGCTCTACAGCCTTGTAGCCTCTTCAACCACTTGCTACACGCTTTAGCATATCGCTGTATTCCACTGTGTGTGCACATGTGCAGCACTATAGGCACTAGCTGTGGTGCATTACTATATGAGCACGTGTGAGCACATAAATGTGTAGCATATGTGTGCGCTGCTGCCGTGAAATGCATTGGCAGAGACAGTAATGTCACCCTTGGCTGACTCCTTGTATAATGTGAGGACAGACAATGCTGCACACAGAGTTGTACAGAGGAGACCTGCTGCTGCTGCTGCTGCCGGTCACAGACTTTCACTCTCAGCTCACTCACTCCGCTACGTCCTGATTGAGCTGCAGGCTCAGTCTCTGGGTCCTTTTCATCATGTTAACTTATGCTTCCTCGCCTCCTCTTGCCTCCCGTGACCCGGAAATCGTGCCTCCTCCTCCATCATGGAGGATTTTCCAATCTCTTAAATACACCTCGAGAAGACGAGGAGAGAGGAGGCTTCTGGGGGAGCTGTGAGCGAGGAGACACTGGCATTATGTGACATATAATACACGATTCTTTATGCACAGAGTTGATTTTCACAGCCCCCTGTATCTGGAGAGGGGCACCAGTGGACCAGTGTCTCTTTGCTGACCACATTACGCTCTAGCTGAGGCCTGAGGGGTTCCTCAGGGGTTGGGGGGGGGGCATGCCCTCCTTCGCCAATGCAGAGTGCTACCCAGCTGTCTTCCAGAGACTTTGAGCCTCCTGTTTCGCTTCGCTGTGACATCCAGGACCCAGGGGTGTGTGAGCTAGGGAGGACAGCCGGCTGTGGGTCCTGGCACAGGCCAAGCCCACAGCCTGGCCACCCTTCCTCTGCCTGGTACTCTGCTGGAGCGCCAGAGGCAAGAACCCCAACTTAACCAAATTAAATGTATTTATTTTGTTATTTTCATCCTTCATAAGTCACCAGAATGCAGGAATGGACCTGGTAAATGGACCTGCCCTTGTCAAGCACCTTTCTAGTCATCCGACCACTCCACCACGATTTACATTCACCTGTTCACACACACATTCACACACTGGTGGCCGAGGCTACCATACAAGGTGCCACCTGCTCACACACCAATGAAACAGCCATTGGGAGCACTTTGCGGTTCAGTATCTTCCTGTGTGTGGACGATGAGCTCCACAATGGTGAGATTTATGGCTGATCAGAGGAAGAGTTACCTTACTTTGGTTTTTCCCCGACAATGAAGAGCAGCACACAGTTGATTCCCTGAACGTTGTCTCATCCAGACAGCCCCAAACAGGGCTCTGTGTCTGTCAGACAGTCTGAATAGCATGATGCACAGCAGAGTATCCACATTATTCCTGGCCTCCATGATACCTTGCGCGAATTATGGGCACAACTTCCAGTGCTGAACTGGAACCATCCATCCATCCATACATTTTCATCTGCTTATGCGGGTCGTGGGTGCAGCAGGCTGAGCAAAGCACCCCAGACGTCCCTCTCCCCAGTTACACTTTCCAGCTCCTCCTGGGGGACCCTGAGGTATCCCCAGGCCAGATGAGATATGTTATCCCTGCAGCTTGTTCTGGGTCTGCCCCAGGGCCTCCTACCAGTGGAATGTGCCTGGGGCACCTTTAACAGGAGGCGCCCAGAAGGCATCCTAATCAGATGCCTGAAGTACCCCATTTTACCCTACGTTAAGGTGATGATTCTCCTCCATAAATCGTGTGTCCCCGTGATCCTGGAGCTGTGTGGTCAGGGGCTAATAGACCCTGGTAGGGTCTCCCAAGCAAAGTGGTCCCAGGGAAGGGGCCAGACTAAGCGATTCAAGAAGACGTTCATGACTTGGCCTATTGGAGTACCTTGCCCACACCAGGGCCCTCTGCCACCCGGAGCCAGACCTGGGGGGGTGGTGCTCATCTCTTCAAATATTAACAATCACACTGACACAATTTCAGCATTCCCTCCACATTTGATTCCAAATATGAAAGAGGCCTAAAAGCCTTCAAACAGTAGCCCCCAGCAGAGTTATTCTCTCTAATAAAACAATAAAAATGTGTCCGTTAAGTTTCATTTCTAATTATTAGAGATGTGTTTGTCTCCGTCCTTTGTTGCTAGGCGCTCCTCACTGTGGTGTTTTTCACTGCTCCTGCCAGAGATCAGCTGTCAGTCAAACAGCGAGGCCAGGACTGTGACGTCAGCTTCCTTGGACTGCAGACAGAGACGCTCTCACTGTCACTTTGACCATCTGCTTTAGTTTATTTTCTGGCTTCTGCTCTGATTCACTGTTTGGTCCAATGATAATTCACTGCATGTTCATTTTGTTATTATCTCACAATGTGAGACGACGGAGGAGAAACAGCAACAAGAACCAAATAAAAACTCT
Source organism: Epinephelus moara (assembly GCF_006386435.1). Classification (NCBI taxonomy): domain Eukaryota; kingdom Metazoa; phylum Chordata; class Actinopteri; order Perciformes; family Serranidae; genus Epinephelus; species Epinephelus moara. The sequence continues at coordinate 35,368,826 of NC_065516.1, read as the reverse complement.
TGACTTTTCTCCTGCATAGCATAACACTTTTTTACCTGTTCCATATATTTTCTCGTTTCCATATTTGTTTTTTTAGAAAATGTTGTTTTTGACATGTTTCAAAATTACAGTCTCAGGAGGCAGTTTGCCCGCTGAATGACTCCTCTGTGCTCTCAGGAGCCTGATGGCAGTCTATGAATGCCTATCTGCTGTAATCCAACGGGAGCTTTTTGTCCCTGAGCTGAAAGGAGAGAACACACCAAATCCTCCTGCTCCTCTCATTCAAGCTCCTGGTGTGTGTATGTCTGTGTGTGTGTGTGTGTGTGTGTGTGTGTGTGTGTGTGTCTAGGCAGAATTATTCAACAGAGGCGCTGCTAGCTTTACGTGCAGCGGCTGTTGAAGGAGGGACTGGACATACACTCCTTCACACACACATACACACACACATCAATATCAAAACACTGTCAAAACAACTCAACAATGATGAAACCCCACAGATTGTTTCTGTGTGTGTGTGTGTGTGTGTGTGTGTGTGTGTGGTTTTATCTACAGTCATTACCTAAGTTGCTCACTCAACACATTCTCAGGCCGTTCCTTCCCGGGAGCCTGATGTTGACCACACAGGGAAACTCTAAGGAAACATGCTGTTGAGTTGCATTATGGGAAATTCGGAGCTTGACCCATAAATAGGAGTTAAAGTTGGGATAGCTCAGCTTACGTGGCTTTTTTTATTTTATTTTTCTAATCTGCAGGTTCCCCGACTTTATGGATATGGAAGCACAATAATTTTAAAACACTGGAGAGTGAATTAACTCTGAACATTGATTTTGCACATTTTATGAATCATACTGTTGTTTTTTGTGTTTTTTTTCTAGACTGTATGAAATTGATGCTTAATAGAGTCGCTTTTACATAATTATAAAGTACCTACAATCAACATATATTATCATGAAACTGTGAAATATCCCAGTGGGCATTTTATAACACATCTCTTTGACCAAAACCAAAACAAATAAATGACAATAAAATAAATAAATAAAAACCTCACAAAGTCTCTGTCTGTCAATAATAATAATAATAATGATAATAAACTGAATCAAAATCAAATGTGCAATCAATAAAAACAAAGGCAATGTGACAGTTTAAGCAACAAAAAGAAAGTAAAACAGAGCAAATTCAGGCCACTGAGGACCCAAAGACAAAAGCACCAAGGAACAAGCATTAGACATTTTAGGGTGGGACAATGGGCTCTTACTAAAAACATTTCTAAGGAGATCGCAGACCGTAAACCTAAAGGAAGAGAGTTCCATAGTGTTGGAGCCACGACTTCAAATGCACGATCACCTTTTGAGTCTGGAGCAGGGGACAGCCAGTAGGTCCTTGTCAGAAGACCTAAGTGACCTACTGACGATATAGGGATGGTGATCACTGATGTATCCAGGTGCCTGACCGTGGAGGGCTCTATATGTGAGAACAAGTATCTTGAAATGAATCCTAAACCTGATGGGAAGTCAGTGTAAAGAAACTAAAACGGGAGGGATATGGGTCGACCTGTTGGACCTGGTTAACAGTCGGGCAGCAGCGTTCTGGATTATTTGAAGACTGTTAAGAGAAAATTTGCTCAGGCATGTAAAAAGAGAGTTACAGTAATCCAGTCAGGAGAACACAAAAGCATGCATAATCATCAAGTGTTTCAATATTTCTTAGCTGAATAAAACAAGTTCGGGTCAGTGATTTAACGTGATGATCAAAACGTACGGCCTGGAAAAAAAACCACCAGGATTCCTAAAATGTGACCGTATAGCGACAGAAAGTGACCAAATACTTTGAAGCTATACTATCTGAAGCAATTATCAGGACCTCTGACTTATGGTGTTTAATTGTAAGCAGTTGTTTGACATCCAGTCAAGTTTGTCGGAGCTTACAGGCTTAAACTAGACATACAGTTGAATGTCGTCAGCATAACATGGGATATTGTTTAACTGGCTAATAATGTGACCTAGTGGAGGCATGTATAAAGCAAATGATATAGGACCTAAGACAGAGCCCTGTGGTACACCACAGGACAGACCAGCAGTATCAGACCTGAAAGGACAAAGCAAAACAGAAAAACTTCTCTCTGAAAGGTAGGAGCAAACCAGTTAAGGGCACTCCCAGAGACACCCACCACTGTCTGAGACTGATACTGTGATCCACAGTGTCGAAAGCTGCACTAAGATCCAACATTTCGTCATTTGAGACTCTAAGAAGAGCAGTATCGGTGGAATGCCCAATCAAACAAAAAGAGGCAGATGTGATTAGCTGTTGGGACGATGAAACAAAATGAAGAGGCACTGGAAACATGACATTTTGATTTACAAACTGCAGGAATGAAATAAAATAACCTACAATAACCTGTGTAGTTGTAATAAGGAGATGCATTGGATATTTCTCAGTCCTCACCCTGTGTTCCTCGGAATGGAGGCAGCTTTTTAATGCCCAGACTTCTGGAATGAAATGCTTACCTATCACATACTGTGCAGCAGTGATGTTTGGATTTCCATATACTTAGAGTTGTGGCTACATTGTCTATTGCATCACAGAGTCCAAACAGCACAGGGAGTTGATTCACCTCCTTTACAGAGATTATAAGCGGATAGAGCGGATATTTTAGCATACATCACAGCATGGTGGCAGTCGTTCAAACTGAACATATTGAGAAAAACAAACAGTTGGACAGAGTTTTAGTGTTCTGAAACAACCCAAGAACGCTACAGTTACAGTTAAAATCTGTCAAACCTCATCTAAATCCTGTTTCAATAAAGCAGTACATCAGTCTGTGCTGCGTGTGTGTGTTTGTCAGCAGTGTGTGAGTGTGTAGCTGTCAGTGTCGGGGGGGAGAGAGCGTGCTGGCTGGCTCTTTGTGATGTGAAGGACAGGCGACACGGCGTGAAACAATGAACACGACGTCCATGTTGTTGAGCCGTCCTGTCAGCCTGCAGCACTGCACCACGCCTGACTGTAAATAGCAGGCACACAAAAACAGGTGTTATGACCTGGACAGGTGTTTGTTGGTGCACCGGTGTGTGTGTCGGTGCGTGGATGTGTGGATGTGTGTGTTCAAGCATACCTAACTCAATCAAAAGCTTCAGTAGCTCTTCAGAGTGAGCCGGTGTTGTTGAAATAACTGATTTACTGGAGCGATTAAATTCTTCCACCACCGTACGTGTTGATGTGTGTGTATGAAGGTGTGTGGGTGTGTGTGGGAGGCGGGATGTGGAGGGGGTTCGTTCATTCATCCATCACCTGCAACATCACACCCACCACTGGCTGGATTTGACAACATTTGGGGGAAATGAAGCATTTTCACTCTGTATTCCTGTTTCTTTTAAAATGACTTTAGTTGACCGCAGGGGTTTGAGGAAGTTAGATTCCACTGATGCAAAAGGCCAACATCGAGTGGTTTGTATGGAAATAGCTGAGAGCAAGTCCTTTTGAAATGTCGCAAAATTATTCTCCCACTAAATATAAATTACATTTGTTTCCCATTTAAAGCCAGTGATCAAACCTGTGTGGCCATGCTTCACATTTGAGGGAACAGTCCAACATTTTGGAAGCGCTCTTGCACAGATTCAGACAAGAAGATTAACATCAGGCTCTGGAGGTAAAGAGGCATCTTATGTAATGACAGCAGCAAATCAGCTGCTGCAGTCTGTGTTTATAATACACAATCAGTGTAGTTACTTCTCTGAGTTGGAAAGAAAACACAGGTTGCTAAAAAGACAGATCACAGTTGTATGCTCAGAAAGCTTTGAGTTGGCTGGTGGAGACAGCTTTATTGATGAAAATTGACATTTGTCTGTGCAGCTGATTTACATCCGTTGTCGGGCTGTTAGAGACCAGGTGAGTCCCTGATCACACAGAAAGCTATTAAGCAGCTGGAGGCGGCTGTTTGTAATTGTTTTTAATGAGAATGAAGCTTTTTGCTGGCTGTTTTTGCGTTGCTATGTGCGTCGCATTTCTGCACTCGAGGCACCTGGCATTTTTGCCAGAGTGCTCTGAACTCCTGAATCAGCGCTGCTTTTTCCCCATTGTCCAATCGGATGATTTGAGAGGCGGGCCTTCTGTGGTGGTCACGACAACAAGTTTACAGTTGGTAAACAATGGAGGAGAAACTGGTGGTAGTGGTTGCTGGATACTCAGAGCTGTGACTCAGCCGTAGATAGGTTGTCAAACTGCCCCTGAGTCATCCTAAAATATGCCTGTAAACGTCCATCATGGAGGAGAAGCTCCTGGACCAACTGGTGGTACTCCCCATGATCCAGCCTCTTTTTTAGGGTGCAATCAGGCACCTGATCGTCAGCACCGGGGGGTACCAGGAGCTCAAAACAAGTTAATAGCAACAACAAAAAAAGCTGTTTGGCTTTGGCAGAGAAGATCTGGTGCAACCCACATACTCAGCTCTGCTGCTCATCCCACAAATGCATGTTCCTTACAAATGTGGCACCATTTAAAAGGGAAATAAACAGGCTTTCCAACGGTATACGATTTAATACCAAGAAGCATTGTTACAAGAAAGAAATAATCTACCAACTACAAATTTCCTGACTTTTTGTGCTTAGTTTATATATTAGATGAATAGGTCTCAGTCTTAAAGTTAAAATGTATATTCTCCATATTTGATGGTGCTACTCTTGCAGTTCCCCCTGCAAAACTAAGCTTAACATAGATAGATAGATAGATAGATAGATAGATAGATAGATAGATAGATAAACACACCCTGGATCTCTTCACAGAAACTCACAGATGAAATCAACCAGCATGTATCCTAAAATGTCAGACTGTTCCTTTAACTATACATGGAAGCATTAATGTGTGTGTGAGTCAGAGTGTATCGTGCGCTCCCTCCTCAGGCGAGGCCGTCTGTGATTGGCCCTGAGGATTAAGAGGCTGGAGGTGACAGAGATGTGTGCTTTGTGAATGGCTGCAGTACTCCAGACTGGGTCCCAGCTGATAAAGCTGTCTCTGACGAGGAGAGAGGGAGGACAAGAGGAAGTCAAAAGTGGGATGTGAAGAGATAGAGAGAGTCACCACAGGGAAAACAGACAGGGCAGGAAAGATGAGTGCAGTGGAGCTGAGAGGGGATTAAGATGGAGAAGTGAGACGGAGGAGAGAGGAGGCGATGTCAGAGGAGAGAGGAGACGGCAGGAGAAAAGAGGGAGAGATAAACGTGAATACAGCTGAGCAAGATGGAGACAGAGATGTGAGGACGAGAAGGCAAATACAGATTAAAGAATGTGCAAACCAGTGTGGTGAGTGAGTTGCAAGAGGTGGATTAGAGCAGTGCAGCGTTTCACACTGCTGGGGTTTGACTCATAGATAGGGCTTTTCATACCCAATACACACTCTGTCTGTCTCCTCTCCTTCCTTTTGTCTTTCTTTCTTCTCTTTTGTCAACAGCATGAGTCAGTATGCTTCAACTGATTTCACTTTTTTGTTTGCTTTACACTGCAGCTGACACCTGGCACTGACACAACACTTGCAGCGCTTTAACTTCAACTGCTTTCAGAGCCTCAAATTTAACTGCAGCTGAGTCGACCAAACGTTAGTCAGAAAGGTCATTAGCTGGCAAGATGTCATTGGTCGTTTAGTCGCAGAAACAAACAAAGGTGGAACTCTATCAGGAGCTGCACCTCATCAACATAAATCCAAACCTATATGACTGGACCATGTGTGACTTTACTTTGAAAGGACAGCCACAGGAAGTGTCCACACTCAGCAGTCAGACAGGAGTCAGGTTAATCTCCAGGGCTGGTACCTGCGGTTATTCCACAGGCTAGTTAATAACATGTCGGGCAGGAAATCCAAAGTGTGGGATCATTTTGAGAAGGTGAAGGACGAACCCAAGGTGATATGTAAACTCATCTTCATTGGTCGACTACAAACATGACGTATCATCTGAAACATGGAAGTAGCTACATGCCCATTAGCCCACAGCGTCATTAACAGGCGGCTCGCTCAGTGTGTGACGTGCACTTGGAGATAAAATATAGGCCTATATTAATGAAGGTTCATTAGTACGGTTTGTATTTCTCTGTAATGTAGCACAGTGTTAACAATGTTACTGATACTATTCTTTCTCACACCTTCAACTCAAACCACCAAAATATATCATTTAATCATTACATTCATTTGATGACTTCGAGCTTGGCGATGGAAAGGCCCTCGACATTAAGTTGGAGCACTGCCAGACCTTGGTTGGTAGGGTTGTCCGCCCATCCTGAAGGGGACCTTGGCTTGTACCTTGGTCTGCCTGCCTGATTCTTCGGCGACATTAGTTTCATGAGTTGGTCTTGCACCATTTCTCCCTACTCACAGGGGAGGCCACGTGTAGGCTGTCGTCATCTCCCCCATCACATCCTGCACAAAGCCACAACAACACCGGTGCCACCATGCAGGCTCAAGTCTCGCCATCCCTACAACAAGGTGGCACAAGAGCTGCTACAGTCTATTCCCCAGGACCCAGGTGGTGGTGTAAAAGGAGAAGACCTACCACGCCATCTATGGACCTCGCTGAACCGTTTACGCACTGGGGTCGGCCGCTTCAAGTCATCTCTGAAGAAGTGGGGCCTGTTGGGCAGTGCGGCATGCGAGTGTGGCGAGTCTGAACAGACTGCCGAGCACATAATCACCGGCTGCCCCCTATACAGCCCAACCTCAGAATCCGGCCTCTTTGACTTAGGACCGGAGACGAGGGCGTGGTTGCATGACATGGAGTTGGCCATCTGATGATACACGAAAGAAGAAGAAGAAGCCCTAGTTTGTTCAGCCCAGTCGCCAAGAGAAAATGTTGACATTGTAGGTTTCTACAAACCACAAATATGCAACATTTGCACGTTTAAGGTGCCCTTACTTTCAGTTTGTCATAAACCTGTCTGTTCATCTGACTGCTCGTGGTTGTTGCCTCAGCAGACTTGATGTTGTTTCAGCGACGTCACCAGATCTGTGGTGAGTCAAATGTGACGGCCAGACCCATGAAAACTCAAGTTATCATAAACCCTACTTTTCCTGTTGTGCTTTTTTGACCTCCAGGCTTCTGCCACAGAGAAGTAAACTCAAAGTGCGGGAGACGGAGAGAGAGATGTATGTATGGTGTCTCCTCTGCTAAATGCTCTGGTGAAATATGTGCAGAAACTTCCATGCTGACACACTATTCATCTCCCCTGTATTTGATTCACGTTATTTAAGCCTGGCCAAGGAGGAAATGATCTCTCTTTCTAACACACACACACACACACACAAACACACACACACACAAACACACACACACACACACACACACAGAGCAGTCTTTCTTCCTTCCTTCCTCTTCTCCTCCCTCCATCTCTCTCTCTGTCTCTGTCTACCTGCATGTTGTTTGGCCGGTAAAGGACGTTAGTTAGATATCAGGAAGCTAAATGAGTGTCGACAGTGTCTGACTGTGATCAATGAAGGCAGAGCCTGGCGGCCTGGGCAGGTTACATCTAATGTGATCAACTGCTACACACACACACACACACACACACACACACAGTCACCCTGGTTAAATGTAATGTGATGAAGTAGTCTGGCTGGCTGGCTGATAGAAGAAGAGCTTTTAATTCATCCCAGACAGTGATGCTTAGAGCATGAGGCAAATAGATTGAGACTGCAGCTTCAAGTCTGAGCTCAGTCATGGAAGGAGTACTGTAAAAATCTGTTCACCGGTCTGAGGGCTTCTACTGCAGATGCCAAGGTGCCAGCTGCAGTGAAGAAATAAAGGCACCACCTGACTTCTGACCACGATGAGATGATGACGGAGCAAAACCCAGAACAAGAGGCAGCTTCCAGCGACAACCCCCGACATCTGACCTCGTCTGGCCTCAATGTTTATCCCAAAAATGAAAAAAGTTTGCAGGCTCGTTAATGAATTAGTTAGTTAGCTAACATTAGCCACACCAAGCTGCGCCATAGATGGACTTTCTCCGGAGCAAGTCCAAAAGCGGGGCTGCCCAACCTCAACCGGGTTGCGGTGACGTCTCGCCAACCACAGCCAACCCCTGGTGACCCTGCTTCTCCTCCTCAAACAAGGCGTGTGTGTTGCGAGACTCTCCTCCCCTCTGTCTGCAGGAGACCAGAGAGATAGGTCTTTAAAAGTCTCTGTGTGTTCAGCTCTCAGTACGTCTGTAGCTTCTAACTGAATCTCTGCGGTTTGGAGTTTAGTTTCTCACTTGCGTCCTGTTTGTACTTTAGATATCTGCTTTATTTCACTGTTTCATGTTCGCTATCAGCCGTGTTAGAAGTTGTGTGAAGTTGCTGCTCGAAAACTCAACATTTCCTCATTTTGCTGCTTCACAATAAAAGCTTTTACATAACAAAATAAGCTAGGGCTTTTATTGTGAAGAATCTACAGGAAATGAAATGTGTTTATCACTGAATTAGTGGAACTTTGTGAGCAGCTTTTCTTTAATAAAGACAAGTGTAATAATACAGCTGATAGGAAGAGTGAAACCAGAAACAGCCACAGTGAGATGTTGATGAAGAGCTGCAGACAACAGGCTCTTACTGCACCTCTGCAAACAGCTCACCTCCAACAGGTAAACTTCTCTTACCTGCCCTGCAGCAAAATAACAGGGGACTTCAGCCGTGAATCAGCCCACTGCTTTTAAAGTCGAGACAGGTCTTCATCAGTTCAAGACATCTTTGCAGTTTTGTCTGTCAGTTAATTGCAGAGATTTGGGAATATTAGGACACTGAATAACACAGACTCTGAGAAACACAAGCAGTCCACTGATCTGACAGGTTGCAAACAAACCCCCAGGTCAGACAAACTCAATTCAGAAGAAAAATTGAAATGAAGAGTAAAATTACTCCCCAAACTGTTGTTAAGAGATCCAGTTCTTTCACTGTAAGTACTGTAGTTGTGTGCTCTTATACTACCTTGTGCAAAGCGGCATCATAACTGCAATGTCAGGTGAACTCGCTTCTCAGTTTGACTTCAGAATACAGTGGTTTAGGTCAGAGGTCCCCAAACGTCTTTGCAATGTTGATCGCTTTTATATTGACCGTGTTGTTGCAGACCGGCCGACATGGTGGGTTCGATAGGCTGCACAATCAAAAGGTCAAATGTTTGGATGTTAGAGGCAGCTATAATTCATGTTTCTGACGTAGTCCTTGTTCTACACACAAAGAGGTAGTTCATTTGTTGTTGCACAGTTTGTTCCCCAAGTCTAGAATAGCCTTGCTCATGGTCTTCCTTTATATGTTACTACTGTATTACCACACTGATCAAAACTGTGGTCTGTTATCTGCAAGTGACCTCGACTCCACTATCCATGTGCTTTTCTTGCGTGTCATTTATTTTGTCACATCAGTCATGAGTCAGTTATTAGTCAGATGTTGTTGTTGTCGTGCACAGAAACAAAATAAAACATCCGGTTAATTTTCAAAATAAAATACACAGTGTTCACGGCGGATCATATTTCCCTGCACTACACCTTGAAAACGTCATAATGGGCGGAGGCAGGCCTGAAGTCAACAGGTCAGAGGTTTTCAGACGTCATTTCACCCCGTTGACACCATGGACGAGGAGATGTTAATCATGGAGGTGCACCCAGATGTCTTCCTACTACTCCTCTGGTTTTGTGCTTCTGTTTATAGAAACTACATCTTGTTATATCGCGCGATTATGCGTGAATTCACGAGATCTCGTGGGTCCTCGTGACTCCTGCTGTCCGGCGGAGCTGCACCGCTCCACACGCAGCAGATAACCAGCGCTGCCGTTCCGCAATGGACACGCATCCAGTGGAATTCCGGCATCAGTCGACTCACGTGACTGATGTCACTAAGGTCAAGTCAATCACTGTACAAATAGTTTACAATAGACTTATATAAACACTTGGTTTATATTTGGGCTTTAATGTATTAAATGGTTCTTATCTGTGGCCCAGGGGTTGGGAAGCACTGGTAAAGATAATTTGGATAAACTTTACAACCTGTCTAATCATATGACTGCTCACTTTTTCTGACACTTCTGACTTTCTCAGGTGTGGTGAATACACTCTCATAATAGATTCATAGATGTGTATAATGAGAACGACGGCCAGAGGCGACAGAAATAAGATCCAGGCCATGATAAACCTGAATCATCCGTCAAAGAATCTAAAAGGTCCTACTCAGGCCTGGTCGCTGCTTTAAGGCCAGCCAGGCCTCTCAGGTTATCTGACACTAGCGTCCTTGTTGTTCCAAGGATTAAATCTGGCTGAGCTGCTTTTAGTTATTTTGCTCCCAGCTTCTACAGTAACCCAGCAGAGGACATCAGATGTGCCCCCACACTTACCTTTTGTTAAAAGCAACCTTTAAAGTTCTCTTTCCTCATGGCCTCTCACCGGCCTCCCATCCAGAGCTCTGTGAGGAGTTAGGGAGTCTATTTATGGAACACATTTTATGTATTTTTCTTTTGATTTATTTGTATTGATTCTGTTTTTAAAATGTGGAGCACTTTGACTTCACCTGTGTATGAAATACAGTGTACAAATAAACTTGAACTCCATCACAACGGAGGATATCAGTCTCTTCTCAATTTCATTAATCCTGCAAGAAACATCTATGATTCCTTCACTGATAAAGGACAACTGAGAGTGTGATGGCAGATCACTAGAGCTAACAAGATCATTTCATAACCCAGGATGACTTTGATGATGTATTGGATGAACACACTGAGGCTAGCCTTTACTTCACATCTGGGCATATATATACTGAACAAACATTTAAACCCAACACTTTTGTTTTTGCTCCCATTTCTCACAGGTTTCTCTCAAATGTTGGTTGCATATTTCTTTCAAAATCTGCGTCAGTGAGCACTTGACAGGTGTGACATATCAAGGTGCCATTGAAAGAGCATCATTACTACACAGGTGAGCCTTGAGATGGTCACAATAAAAGGACATAAAAAGACATGACACACAAGACACACATGCCCAAACCACCTCAACTGATGCTGGGATCCTGATGCTGCGACCTCATTCTTTTAGTCTCCACCCAAAGCTCATGCAATAGGTGAGATTTGAGCCAGTAAATTGGAAGCTTTGCATTCCGGATCAGCTCTCTCTTTACCAGGACAGTCCGGAACGACAGCCTGAATCACTGCAGACGCCGTGCCAAACCAACCGCCGATCCATCTCATGCTCCATTTTACCGTCACTCGTGAAAAAGGCCCTAAGATACTTGAACTTACTCGCTTGGGGCAGTAGCTCACTCCTAACCTGGAGAGGAGAGTCCACCACACACTGATCCAGTGCGGTCGGTTATGATGACAAACTGCCTTGACCTGACAAGCTGTTAAACAAATTTTAGCATCAGTGGTTCAGGTGGCTGGTCTGAGATGATCTTGCAGGTAAAGATGCTTGATATAGAGGTCCTGAGCTGGTGTGGTTTCACACGTTCTGCAGTTGTGAGGTCGACTGAATGTACTGCCAATTACACTGGAGATGGCTGATGGTAGTGAAATGAATATTGAGTTCACGGACAACAGCTTTGGTGGACATTAATGACAATAATGAAAAACAAAAACAGATGTGTTGCATTTAAGTTTTGTTCAGTTGTATGCTTGTCACAGCCTGCATTCTGCACCCCTGCTCTCCCTGTGGTTTTCCACTCCACTCTATCTGCCAGCCACTCCCACCTGATCACCCCGCTCCACTCACCTGCCTCCACAGCCAATCAGCCCAGTATATAAGCCTCTCCAGCACACACATTCTTTGCCAGATAGTTCTTTGCCCACATGCACTCCTTACCTGCCTGGTCTCCTGTTACCGACCCTGCCTGACTCTGACCTGTCCACATCGTCTGTTCTCACCAGCCCTCTGTCCCTGACCACAAGTTCTGCCTTGGCGTCTCCGGTTTCCGTGGTGTTTTCCTGCGACGACGTTTCAGCGTTAGCGTTCCCACCTGCTTGTCAGTTTCCTGCTGCAGCTCAGAGACCTGCTAGCTGACTCAACTGTTCAGGTTCGAGGACTCACATCCTTTTTCTCGTTTCCAAGTTCGGCCCAGTCAATTCCCTGGCCCCTGAACCCAGAGACTGTGTGCGGGCTCTGAGCCTGAAGAATACACTATTAGAAGAATATCTTTGTCGGCTCAAGTTCCTGTTGTACTCTATGTACAAATAAAGATCATTGCCAACTGTCACTGAGTGCTGCATTCAGGTTCAATCGCACCAGCTGCAATGCTGTGATGAAACAACATGTTGTGTCAGGAGGAGAAAGGTTTAATGTATGCTGGTCATCTTGGCAAACCAATTTCCTGTAAAACTCCAAAGTGCTGTTACTGACAATGGAGACATAAAGACTGCAAGAAGACACCCACAAATCCCTCGGGAGGTCTGATCTGCTGGGGACATAACCCAGTGATAAACTTGGTACTCAGCCAACCCAGTCACCAGAAAAACAATGTTGGCATTGTACATTCCTGCAAACCACTGATATCTTACATTTGAGTGAAGCAGATACTGAGAAATGTCATGTTTCAACCATGCTGTGGTTCATGTGTAGTTAAGGCACAAAACCCACCTGGTTATGGTGAGGACAAGATCATGTTTACCCGGTTTTGGTGACCCAATCCCAGCAGGAAACACAACAGCCCTTGGTAGTTAAACCTTTCTCTTCTTCCAGCCTGAGATTTTCAGCACCACAAATGGAACCGGAGCTACATAACACCTTGCAAATGGGGCACTATAAAAGACAGTCAGTAAAAGGCAGTGATGTAACACTTTCACACACCCTTGTCATCAGAGCTTAAACTTGTTCTGCTTTGCTATGGGCTTCTGAAGATGTGTACAAGTCAAGAATGGCTTCGCACCCCATTGTTGTTTTTCCACTTCACCTTGTAGCTGTTTTTTTTGGAGGATCACTCCAAACTGACAGCTGTTACAAACTGAGAGGTGGTGGTGGCAGGACAAAGCACTGTCAGGTATAGTCATGAAAGTGTATAATACGCTGGTAATGGGAATGACTAAGTGAAAATGACTCATGCTGAAAGTGAATCAGTGTTGTGAGACAGGCTGGGTTTCCGCTCAATTGGGCAACTTTTCGATTTGATTTGGTGGATTTCCTGCAATGAAAGATGGATGGCAAAGAAACCGCCCCTCATGTCCTCAAACTAGACTATCCTTGAGAATTACCAGACACTGAGGTCAGCAGACTTGACGCAGAATGACTGGCCAACAAAACCAACTGATGTTTTACAACTAAACACAGGCTGTCTTTAAATTAAGGGATGTCCAATGTTGTTATTATATCAGTGTTTTTGTGTTTTTCTTAACTTTAATTTTAACCAATAAAATTTAAAGATTCAGGCCTCCAGATCTTTGGACCACATGCTGCATTCTTTCCTTGTCACTAATGCCATTCATTTCAGTTGCTCATAACTGTAATTTATTCATTTATTTATTTTCATAAGGTCAATAAGTCTTACATAAAGAAAGCAAGGCAGCTAAAACGAAATGGCTAAATAGCCAACAGCCTGGCCTTAGATCCTACATTAACTGAAGGCTACAGTCTGAATGTTCAAGGATCAAACCTGTTATCACTCTGCCTATGTTACTTTTAGTGTTTTGTCAAATAAAGTTCACCATTGAAACTGTTCTGTTCATCGAAACCAAACTGCAACCTCCTGAGGCTGAGAAATGAAGCCAACACGGAAGTGCTAAAAACTGCAGTTACTCTGACGGCCACACGTTTACAGCCTCGTAAAAAAACAACATACAATATCCAACTGAAAGTTACCACAGGCTCATCTTACTATATAATGAGGAAAACGCTGTGTGTGTGTCTGTTCCACGTTTTTCTCCTCACTGACTTGGTCAATCCATGTGAAATGTGGCACAGTGGTAGAGGGTCATGGGAGGATGCCAATGAAGCAATATTACATCAATTGGCCAAAGGGGGGCGCTATAGCAACCGATTGAAATGGCAAACTTTGAATGGGCACGCCATTTTGAA
>NC_065516.1:35349637-35354622 GCF_006386435.1 Epinephelus moara | reverse complement strand
TTTGGTATGACTAAGTCATGGTATGGTATGCTGTACATAATCACGGACACTGTCAGTGTGTCATTCTGTCAGTCAGTCATTCTGTCTGTCCCACATTTTTCTACTCACTGACGTGGTCAATCTATGTGAAACTGCACATAGACATTGAGGACTGGCATAGGTAGAAGGTGACAAAGCTACCAATGGATATGGACTAGTAGTATGAATTTCACTGAATCCCGTGGTTGGACAAAAGATTCACACACCAAAAGATGTACAGTGTATTGAATATTAATGATGTCCTTCAAGCGGAACATGTAGCTTCAATCCAAACACCACTCTGTGCTGAAGTGTCCTTGAGCGAGACATGGAGTCCCTGCTGTCTCCGAGGAGGCAGGAGCTGACTCTGACCTCTGCCTACAGCAGAACATTATTATGGATGGATGGATAAAATGTTCAGTGTTGTTAATAATGTGTCCATTATCAAGAACACTGGGCCTCAATCACCAATGTCTTCCAAGTATTTCATCTTAAATTTGTTCTTAAGAAAAGTCCTTAGAAAAGTCTACACCAGATTCATGGCATGTTCTTAACTAACAGAACTGTTTGCACCTGTGTTCTTATGATGATGATTCTCATCATCCTCATAAGCTGAAAGCGTGTGCCAGTTGATCTTAATTAGCAAAGGTAAACGCCCCACAAGTCCCCATAACAGGGCATGAGACTACAAGGCCATTAGCACACAAGAATGCCTGAATGAAAGTCTAAAGATAATGGAGCACCAGACTCCAAACAGAAGGTAAGCAGGTAGCCCTTCATCTGTGCTTCCAGCTACAATTGCTGGAGCATCAGTGACTACGGTGAACAGGGCAGGTGGCATCCAGGAAAGACTGGAGGACAGCCAGGGAAGAACAACTGAGGGCAGGGCAGACTGCATGAGGTGTGGATGTGCTGGTTACCCTTTCCACAGGTCTTGAATGACCCCGAACACAAATAAAGGAAAACAGTCAACAGGCAAATGTTTCCCCATCTTGTTTTTAAATGTGGTCTCTTTTCATGTTGGGTCCTTCTATTTTGGAGAACTGTAATAAAATTCTCACTCTGCCTTCATCATATATATTCACACCCATAAGCACAAGAAAAACACAAGTGCCATTAAATATGGAGGAGCTCATGCTGGGGCACAGGCTGTGGCCATCATCTGTCATCTCTATGTACACTGCAGCCGTGTTAACACCTACTGTACAGCTAAAGCAAGGAGCATGCTCGCTGTCTTTTTCCGTGTGTGTGTGTGTGTGTGTGTGTGTGTGTCTGCTGAGACCAGTAATTGAACTTCTTTATTGGAATGTGTCAAACTCTCTAAGCTGGAAAGTATTTTTCTAAGTTCACTGCTTCTTTAGTGGTTTGTACCAGGGGAGTAATCAGTTTTGAAATCAGCATGCAAATTGAATCACATCCTGTGAATAAATGTGTTTGCTCTTTGTTTTCTTTTTCTCCTTCAATGATTTAATATTTTGGTATTACTGCCTTCACCTGTTTGCCTCATAAAATCCCTCGACACGGGATCGTTAGCAACAGAGCCAAAGACTCCTTGATTTAATGAAATCACTTTAATTATGGGATAAAATAAAATTCTTGCTTGATCAAATCAGAATGCCTTCAGTTTCTGCGGCGGCTGAAAAGCCTTTGTTTGCATTTTCTTTTTTGCTTTTCTCCCTCTGCCAATTGTGAAACGCAATGCCTTGTTGATGCATATGATCCGATCAGAGCAATTTGTTGGGGAAGAAATTTTAAATTGCTTGGAAAATCTGGTAGGTTTTGTGGATATCATTAAAAATGTATCTGGAAAACAACAGACCATCTTTACTGTACCTGAAACCAGGTAATGGATACAGGTTCCTCCTTAAAGGACAGGCACATCTGCTGTATCAAACTGTCTCAAAGGTCAACATATAAATTTTGGACAACGTGTTCTCAAGTTTCATGGTAAAACGTGCAAAATGTCCATCTTTCCACAGAAACTCAAAATATTTACATGTTATCATGAAGGTCTTATAAATAAACTGAACAAATCTGGAGTAAATCTGATAAATTCTTTAGGAGAATTAGTTAAAGTACAAAACATGCATGTCCTGTTGCCAGTAGATAGTGCTGTGACTGTAACTCAGTTGCCATGTAGATGTCTTCAAGCTGGGGCTCAAAAGAAATCATAAGAAATCTGGGGCAGCTTTAACAATGAACTGTTGGGTTACAAACCTTTTCCTGTTTTGTGGTGGATCATGGAACTCTGACACCTTGCCACAGCAACTACGCTCAATGAAAATTTTAACAGCTCTTCATTGTTTACATGTCGTTTTCTATATGTTCTCTGACATTTATCCTAACGATATGAGGCGGTCTTTGTGGAAAAAAAGCTTGTTTAGTGGACTAACTTTGCACTTGAAGGTTGCCCGTTCACTTACCTTTTAACAGGTCTGACGCTACTATGCGCCCCGGCTGTATCTAGGCTAACGGCTAACATGCTAACTATTATTTTTATGTCACTAGTCACTTGAAACAAATTTAGGACGACAGGAGACAGGTTGAAATAAACCGAAATTTCCCTTTAAGGTCTTAAGATTGTAGCACACACATTTGAAACAAATCAGATCAACTCTACTAATAAGGAGTTGTATAAAATTGTATAAAATACAACTTCCAGGTGGGCGGAGCTAATAAAACCTTGTGTGAAATCTGTCAAAAACGATGAGAGGAATGTATGTACAAAATATTTTGGACTAGCACTTGTATACACACGCATGCTCGTTTCCTTGTCCTTCTGGCGCGATGACGTATACAGCGCGCATAGCAATGGGCTGAGATAGAGCAGTCGGACTCGTTGCACTCACCGGTTTCCATTCGCCACAGCACGGTCTTCTCTCTCCCTTCTTCGACCTTCTACCTCCCTTCTTCGACCTTCTACCTCCCTTCTCCTCTTCAACAGATGAAGCATTAGCAGAACAAGGTTGTTGTCGTACTGCTGCTTCAAGAATATAAGCAAAACAAGCCCGAAAAAGGCACTAAGAACGGCGTTGTCAAGCATCTTGTTATCCGGAGCGAGGACTACTGTGTTTTCTTCCGGTAAACGTAAACACGTAACATCCGCCCCACCCCCTATCCAATCAGAAACCTTCCCTGCCCCAAACCTTGCGCAGACCAGAATAAAGGCGATTAAACTGATGTCCCGTGTAAACCCTCATTCAGAATGAATATTTCCCATGTAAACTACCTGGAAAGACTTTAATTCCGAATGATTTCATTCAGATTTATTTCATTCTGAATGCGAAGCCATCATGTAACCGCACCTACTGTGGCTGAAGAACACAAAGTTTGCATTTGTAGATCCAACCTGATGCTCTACTAAGAGCATTGATGTTCGAAGAAACAGAGCATTCTATTTCTACATGAATTAAGTAAGTTAACGTTGCGTTAACCACGCATTCACCCCACTTGGCCCTCTGCTGCTCCATCTCCCCAGACAGAGTGCCCAGAGTGTGCTTTGTCACTCCAAGGGTGCCATATTCTGAATAACATCCTGGTACATTCCAGCAGCACTCCAAATTTGTGAACAATCCAGTTTGTGCCATGTGTGCTATGATAATGCTAAATGAATTCTGATGGAAGATTAATTTTAAATGCCTTATTGAGCCAATGATTTTTGTCTATCCTTTTCTTGGCACATATGCATCCAGACAACCATGAGGAGAACCACTGTCTGTGCACCGGTGCTATTTGTATGCACCGTAAAGTTTATGAACCCAGCCAAAGTGAAGATATTATGAGAGAAAAACCCAGTTAAACAAGCTGCTCACCTGCTCAGTGTTTAGTTTTATTGATTTGTAAGAAAGCAAAGGCCCCCACATTCATCCAACAACTGACCAAAAACTCAGAGAAAAAGGTTATTGTCTGTCCACTTGAGTTCACCCTGTGAGTGTGCTCTGTTGACACTTGTAATTGCGCGTATTCACTGACTCATGAAATGTATTTGCCTTCCCTCCAGCAACTGTTTTTCTACCTGTGGAACGAGGCAAAATATCAGTGGGCTGTGTGGCGTAGCATCCTTCAGGCATTTTGTTGTGTGAGGTAAAAGAGAAGAGACGGGAGGCTCAGAGGTCTGGAGGAGTTCACCGCAGCAGCTGATGAGCTATCTGGTCCTCCAGTCTGAGGAGTGGATGGCTGTGGAATAAATGTCACAGTGAAAAATACAAATATGAGTAGACAAAAGCCCCTTTCTTGTCTTTAGCATTTTGTTAATTGTGAGGGTTTAACATGTGCGCTGCTATGCCAGTTGGACTTGTTCCAACACGCCCTCCAAACTAAACAGAATACTTTATTTTTAATTGTCTTCCAAAACTATTACAATTGACAGTATGTAAAACAGAAGCAAAATATAATGTCTTATTCTTGTATGACGGTTTTCTAATCTGGTTTGATTGGTTAAAGGCAAAACTACCTGATACGGGTGAGGGGATAACTGTGGTTTGGAAATGGAAAACAGCAGTTTTTTAGTGTTGTAAACAATATCACCAGGGAACGTGAAAGTTAAAGCCAACCCCAGAGTCACTCAGATATTTGTCTGCAGTTTTCGTAGCTTCGTCTTGGATGTGTGTTGCTTACAGTCTGTTGTGCTGTTGCTACCTTTTTTATATAGTTCTGACCTACATGCTTCACCTGTTCTGCCTTAGCCCATGTTCTTGTCACATAGTTTGCATCCTTGAACCATTCTACCATTCTAAAACTTAAACATGTTGTTTAAAATCATTTCAGATTAAAGGATAACTTCGGTATTTTTCAACCTGGGCCCTATTTCCCCATGTGTATGTGTGCGTATGATTCATAGGTACAACTCGTTTTAAAATTGGTTCAGTATTGAGGGAGGCGGATGCAGCCGGGAGCCGTGAAACGAGCTAAAACGGTAACGGGGGCAAATGCGTCCCGTATAAGTTTGCGCATTAAAAGTGCTTTTT
>NC_065516.1:35325048-35349524 GCF_006386435.1 Epinephelus moara | reverse complement strand
AGAGAAGACATCCAATCCCGAAACACCTCTTCCTCAAGAAAACGGCTGCCCCACGAGTAGAGAGAGCTACAGACACAGTGGAGCAAAGCTCTCGCGAGATGACGTCACACAGCCCAGAGGTAAGGGAAACGCTTAGTATGCTATTTACAGAGATAGCACTGGCGATCTGAACCAGTCAGTGGCGAAAAAAAGCACTTTTAATGCGCAAACTTATACGGGACGCATTTGCCCCCCTTACCGTTTTAGCTCGTTTCGCGGCTCCCGGCTGCATCCACCTCCCTCAATACTGAACCAATTTTAAAACGAGTTGTACCTATGAATCATACGCACACATACACATGGGGAAATGTGTCTATATTTCTTTTCATATATAAAATGGGCTTGTTGCTGCCCCTAATGGCTAATTTTGGCAAGTGCACACCTGGCTTACCATCCCATCTTCGATAACGAGTAGTGCGTGACTTCCCGAACCTGCCCTATTGGAAGCATCTGGCATTTTTCCCACGTGGTGGATGAGAGTCCTGCCTTTGCTAATTCACACATCAGCTCTTTGTTTAATTGAAGGTGTCTCTCAAAATCTTATATCTATATGAATACTAAATTTCAGAAACATCTTTCAGTGTAACACAATTTGGGATGTCAACAGTAAACCATTAATCAGGTAACTGCCGAGGGATGTTTCTGACTGGTTAAGCGTGTCGTGTATAGGTTACCTGCCACTCTTCATCTGACTGCATACCATCCTGGTCAGATGAAAGCTAGCTGATGGCACTGCTCATCGGTGATGGCAGCTAGTAATGTCCTCCTGACCCAACAGTGTTGCTGTGGAAACATCTTGGCTTCCCTCCAGTCTCCCCCCACAGACTCATCCCAGTGAGTAAGCTTAGTTAAAGCTTGAACCGCAAAACCCTCTAGCATTGTTAACTATTAGCTCTGTTATCAGTGTAAGCACGGCAAGTGGTGCTAACAGAGATAACAATGTCAAAGGGGGTTTGCAGCTCACAATGAAGCCACTTACTCACCGGGGCTAGCCTGGGGGAGACCTGAGGGTGGCCCCCATGTTCTACAGTAATGCTGTTCCATTGCCGGGATGACATTACCAGCACTGTTTGCCAAAGGAGTGGTAGCACCCATTCGACCACAGTGCTGAGTGGCCGAATCCATCATTAGATAACCAGTGAGCACTATGTTAGCGCATGTTAAAGCGGCTACTTGGCTGACTGTCAATGAAGCCAACAGAAAATAAGATAAAAGGCAAGATGCTTACAGTCCTAAAGGTGCGGACACACCAAACCGACATCAAAGAACTAGTAGCGACAAAAGCCAACTGTTGCGTCGTCTACGTCGCCTCACGTCGCCCTGTGTCAGTTGCATTTGAACACACTACACGGACTACATCCGACGGCCAAGTAGCACGTATGTTCTGCGCCTGCGTGAGAGAGAGCGGAGAGAGAGAGTGGTACATCCTGTCAGCCGAGGGGTTTCCTATCTGTGCAGCCGAGCACCGCAGCACCTCCACGGACTATTACATCCAGACGGTCCTGGTGTTGCCTCCTCAGGCTCCACTTCACTCAGCTGCCCGATAAACCTGCTGCTTCTTTATATTCAGTTCCATGACATCATGGCAGACACATTTCAATGCCGCTGATAAAAATAATCCATCACTGTTAAATGGTAGTCGACCATTATGTTTTGTAAAGTTGCATCACAGCACTAATGTCAGAGAAAAGAAAAAACATATTCCAGCTGCTGTTTCATATGAATACGTAGGCTTTATTTGAACACTGAAAGCTGCCTACTTATGCTTCTCTGATTTCCTCATTTTGCATTTTATGTGTGATTACATTAGGACCCGCCTTCCGTCAGTCACAACCCAGGTAAGTCAAAGCAAGATGCTCCTGCCTGCTATCATCTGTGAAATTAAACAAAGAAAAGGTTAGACTTCATCGTCAAGTCAATTTATTTAAAGAGCAGAATTAAACAGAACAAATTATGACGAAATTGCTTTCAGTGAGAAGAACACTGCTGCACTGAGTCTTGCATACATTAAGATTCCTTTTAATGTTCAGGGGCTGTATCAGCACTGGTTGGATATAGTGATCACAGCCTCATGGTTGTTTCAACACACACCAAGGCCAGAGAGAAAATGTTTCATGCTGGTTTATACAGGATGTTCAATTCTGAATCCTTCTCACAGGGTAATGTAAATGTGCCATGGCGAAGAATGACTCACAGGTTACTCCAAACCAATTTATGAAGAAACTAATGGACATTACCTAGAAGCATGGTAACATTCATATCTTATAGGGCTGCTGAATGGGTTATCCAGCCGTCAGAAGTATGAGGCTGTGGCCACATACAACATGGTTTCTACTGGAGAGAAAGCTGTGTTACATTCTATTAGCAATAAGTCAACCTCATTCCCTGAAGGCCCCGGGCTCTGCCAGGGTTGTGCCGTGTCATCTATTCTGATTGTAATTTTGGATGAAAAGAATCTCAGGACAGCCTCAGGACTGGATGTCTGCTTTCTGCTGATGTTGTAGTTGTTTTGGCCTCATGAGACCACGACCCCTGGTGAGCGCTCGACAGGTTTGAAGCTGAGTGTGAAGTGGCTGGGATGAGGGTCAACACCTTCAAGTCTAAGGCCATGATACTTTTGTACTGTTGTTTGCACCGTTCAGGTTGGGAGTGAGTTGCTGCCACAAGTGAAGGAGTTTAAAACCCAGTTCAGATCAAAGATTTGTGACGAGTTGAGTTGAAACAGGCAACTAGTTGCAATGTGTCGTTCTGCAATGTTCTAAAAACCTGCCTGATCACACCAATGCAACGAGATGACATCATCTCTAGTCAACAACTCTCTGTACTTCTGATCTGTAATGTTGACAGGAAGTGACCACCATGAGACGGCGTATCATCTCTAGTCAACAACTCTCTGTACTTCGTTCTGATTTGCAGCTTTTCAGACTTATTTTGTGACTGAATATAATTTGTAGCTTCTTAAAATCTGAATGAGGATAGGGATAGTGAGATACTGGCTACAGTGATGAAACAAAACCAGCATCAGATGGACTGTATTCATAATCAATACGCCACAATAGCGGGCGCTTAACTGATCCGTTGTGGTGAAAAGGGAGCTTAGCCAGAAAGCGAAGCGTTCCAACCCTCACCTATGGTCACGAGCTCTGGGTAGTGACCGAAACAACGAGATTGCGAGTACAAGCGGCCGAAATGAGTTTCCTCCGCAGGGTGGCTAGGCTCAGCCTTAGAGGTAGGGTGAGGAGCTCGGACATCCGGGAGGGACTCGGAGTAGAGCCGCTGCTCCTCCACATCGAGAGGAGCCAGTTGAGGTGGTTCGGGCATCTGGTAAGGATGCCTTCCGGACGCCTCCCCTGGGAGGTGTTTCGGGCATGTCCAACCAGGAGGAGACCTCGGGGCCGCCCCAGGACACGCTGGAGGGATTACATCGCACGGCTGGCCTGGGAACGCCTCGGGGTTCCCTCAGAAGAGCTGATGGAAGTGGCTGGGGAGAGGACTGTCTGGGCTTCTTTGCTGAGGCTGCTGCCCCCGCGACCTGGACCCGGATAAGCGGAGGACAATGAGTACGAGTGCAAGTACGAGTACGAATACGGCACAATAATATAAATAACCAGCGCCATTTCATCAGTCAGGGAGAATGTGTGTGTGGGTGGGGCATAAGCACATACATGGAGCAGCAGCAGCGACCCACCATCAGACACACCATGAGGACGGAAACAGAGGGCTTGGTGGGGACCAAGCACCTACCGCAGCAAATAGACACGCGGTCTGCAGTCATTTTTACTTGACCTGCGGACTTCACAACAGGTGACGTGCTTTAAAACCAGCTGCTGGTGATTTGACCAGCTGAGTCGCAGGTGACACCATCAGCCGGCTTAAGTTGAGCCGAGACCAGTCAGATCACACCGCTGCAACTTTTCTCTGCAACGTTCTACAATGGTTTCGTCTCGTCATGAATCTTTGGTCAGTTCTGGGCTTGAGGCCTTTTTCAAACCTGCGTTGTTTCGTCCAGCTGAATTGTAGTTCGGTTTATTTTGCCCTCGGTACATAACCTTCAGTACATCTGAACAATAAGTGACTTGGCTTTTGATGCACTTTTGTTTACTTGAATTTTTTACTTTTTGAGAAGGAATCGAACCAACAGGAAAATGCAACAAGTTTAACAACTCATGCACTGATTTGGACAAGAGCAAACATCACACATGCTATCACACATTCACATATATGGAGCTTGTTGTCGAGCTGTGAGCGTCACGTAGGTTTACATTACCAAAGGTTTATGACAGAATCACTTGACACCAACAGGGGTGTAGTGGTAGTTGATGAGGCAGGTGCACTACTTGATAGATGGGTGGGCTATAGTCTTTTGACTGATAGGTGGGTATACTGTAAACAGCCAGTAAAAGAGGTGGGTTTTCCCCCGTATACCTGTGTATGCCCTCCACTACACCACTGAACCTCAACGATAGAGGAGAGGGAGAGACGCTGTGCTGCTGCCAGAGGAGCCGCTGAATGAGTTCCCTCTGAGTGGTAAGTCACTAAAAGAGTCTGAGAAGTCCGGGGCTGTTCATAAAACATTCAGGACGCCACAGTTTATTCCACACTACTGAAGCTGCTCCTCTTTTTGGAACCTCCGCAGAGTCGGTAATAATTTTGCTTTCAGCCATGCTTGTTGTTGCCGTGGGTAACAGTATGACATCAGTATGTCAACAAGTGAAAATATTGCGGGTTTCACAATATGAATTTTCCTTATCATATTAAACACCAACAGAACCTGAACCTCACTGCTTCTGTTATAATGTTGGCTGCATTCACTTTCAAATTCTTTGACACCTGTGGTGGCTCTGCAGCTGCCTGTTAGCTCAGCTTCCCAAGAGTTGCTTCTGTAAGGTAGACAGCTCATCAAGATAAATGACAGCTGTTGGGGCAAAGATTTGACCGACTGAGAGGAGGGAAGGTAAAACTACCAATACACTTCCAATCTACTGCCAGAAAAGCTGAACACTGAAGCTCAAATTTAAGGCCAGTTAGCGCCTGGAATATTTGCAAACTGTCTAACCATCTAACCACAGTAATAAGAGCTGTGTGAATGTGTGAGAGAAATGACAAATGAGAGAAACTGGGAAGCCCAGCAGAAAACATGATGGAATCTAAAAGCATCAGGCGAGATCTCAGGCAGAGCTGAATCAATGCGTAGTGCCAGTTTTCTGAGACAATAAAACAAGCCCGCTGTCTCAATTTCCTGGGAACTACTTAGAAATTCTTACTTCGATTTATTTGAGGAGATGGGCCACATCAGGGCTAAATGCAGTGAGCCAGGACATCTGCTCTCTAAAAGATGATAAAAATGTCTTTTTTTTCCTTCTTTGGAGCAATGAATGAACCCAGACTCAGAAAAAGAATAAGTTAAAGGTTATTACAAAGTGTGTATAGTGTTACAGTGAGAGCTGTGCAGTCGTTGGCTGCGTCAGTAACTCAAAAAGTTGTCAGTCTGACAAATAGGACACATAAAAGCAGCAGTACCTCAAAGAGTAAATCAACACTGACTCAAATTGGCAATTAAACTGCAGCCTCTTGCTGCTACAACTGAATCCAACTGTCTACTGTCATGACTGGGAGATATGGCCCTTGTGCACTTTTGGTCTAACATGTTCACCATAATTGTTCTCATGCACTGTTGGTACGTTTTCCGAGAGAAGAAATGCACCAAAATGTAGACATTTCCTATGTAATGATGAGCCAGTGATTTGTGCATATATTTTGGAAGGCTGCGATCAAGTGATGAATGCGCTGACAGGAGTAAAGAAGGAAGTGGTCTCAAGCGATGCAGTTTTGAGGCAGGTTTCAGGTAATGGACCATAACCTAACCTCCATTACTTTACATTGGTTACTGAACTCTACGTTAAGGATGTAACGTCATTTGTGGGGTGCTAATAGTAGAATATTATACTAACTGTTGCGTGTGCATTTTCTTAAGATATTATGTGAACCCCTCTATTAGGATACAATGCATCAGGTCTGCTAGAACAAAGGGAAAGATTTCAAACTCTGAGGCCATTACAGTAATATATCTAATGGAGAAATCTTGACCCTCTAAGCCATTCATATGATGGATTACAGTCACCAGAAGCCTCCCGGTGAGGCTCCCGTAGGTGATGTCTCAACTCAACTCAACTTTATTTATAAAGCGCTTTAAAACAACCACAGCTGAAACAAAGTGCTGTACATAGGAGTTCATAAAACAACAAAACAGTGAGATAATAAAAAGCAGTTAAAAACAAAAAAAAAACAATAAAAACAGCAACAAACAAATAAAAAGAGAGCGAGGTCTCATGCTGGGTTAAAAGCCAGTGAGTAAAAGTGGGGTTTAAAAACAGACAGTGAGGAGGCCTGTCTGATGTGCAGAGGTAGATTGTTCCACATTTTTGGAGCAGCAACGGAGAATGCACGGTCTCCTCTAAGCGTTCGCTTGGACCTCGGTACCTCAAGGAGCAGCTGATCAGCTGACCTGAGGCACCGGGCAGGGGCGTAGGGGTGAAGAAGCTCAGAGAGGTAGGGCGGGGCGAGGCCATTTAAAGATTTAAAAACAAATAAAAGGATCTTAAAATGAACTCTAAAGTGCACAGGCAGCCAGTGGAGGGAGGCCAGGATGGGTGTAATGTGCTCTCTCATTCGTACTCCAGTTAGCAGACGAGCGGCAGCATTCTGGACTAACTGGAGACGTGCAAGGGAGGACTGGCTAACTCCAAAATAAAGTGCATTGCAGTAATCCAGCCGAGATGTAATGAAGGCATGGATTACTGCTTCAAAGTGCTGATGTGCAAGAAAAGGCTTCACCTTCGCAAGCTGCCTGAGGTGAAAGAAACTCGACTTTACAACTGCACTAATTTGGCGGTCCAATTTAAAATCACTGTCCATCTTAAAACCCAAGTTAGTAACAGTAGACTTTGCATAAACTGCCAAAGGACCCAGATCAACAGGGGAGGAAACACAGGAGCCGCTGGGGCCAAACACCATCACCTTTGTTTTTTTTTCATTAAAATTTAAAAAGTTTAGGGCCATCCAGGCTTTGATATCTTCAAGACATGACAGCAGGGGTTTGAGGGAAAAGGCATCGCTTTTACTCAGAGGGACATATATCTGGCTGTCATCAGCATAGCAATGAAAAGCGACACCATGCTTTCTGAGGATAGACCCTAGGGGAAGCATATACAGGGAGAAAAGCAGGGGTCCTAAAATTGAACCCTGTGGGACCCCATATAAAAGCGGAGCAGAGGAGGATTCACAGGCACCAAGACCAACACACATAGTCCTGTCGGCTAAGTAGGACCTGAACCAGTCCAGGGCGCTACCACCAATGCCCACTAGCTGCTGCAGACGTTTTAACAAAATGTTGTGGTCTACAGCTACAACTTGGAGATGGGCCTGAAATTTGCTAAAACAGTGCTATCTAAGCCAGGCTTCTTCAGCAAAGGTTGTACTACTGCATGTTTGAAGCTTACTGGGACAACACCAGAGGACAGGCTGCTATTTAAAATGGTCAGAACCAACTGCCCTACAGTAGAGAAAACTTCTTTAAAGAATGTCTGACATTGGGTGCGGTTACATGATGGCTTCTCATTACCTCCGCCAAGGACATTATGTTTTCGCTGGCGTTGGTCTGTTTGTCTGTTTGTCTGCAAAATAACTCAAAAAGTTTTGAACGGAATTTCATGACATTTTCAGGAAAGGTTGATAATGGCACAAGGAACAGATGATAAAATTTTGGTGGTGATCGGTTGAAGCGAAGTAGATAAAATAATAAAATGGCGGGAAATCCGAGCTGCTTGGTGGAGGTCTGCGCTCTCCGAGTGCTCTAGTTCAGAATGAAATTAATCTGAATGAAATCATTCGGAATTAAAGTCTTTCCAGGTAGTTTACATGAGAAATATTCATTCTGAATGAGGGTTTACACGGGAGATCAGTTTAATCGCCTTTATTCGGGTCTGCGCAAGGTTTGGGGCAGGGAAGGTTTCTGATTGGATAGGGGGCGGGGCGGAGGTTACGTGTTTACGTTTACCGGAAGAAAACACTGTAGTCCTCGCTCGATAACAAGACTACGCCGTTCTTAGTGCCTTTTTCGGGCTTGTTTTGGTTATATTCTTGAAGCAGCAGTACGACAACAACCTTGTTCTGCTAATGCTTCGTCTGTTGAGGAGGAGAAGGGAGGTAGAAGACCGTGCTGTGGTGAATGGAAACCGGTGAGTGCAACGAGTCCGACTGCTCTCTCAGCCTGTTGCTATGCGCGCTATATACGTCATCGTGCCAGAAGGGCAAGGAAACGAGCATGTGCAGAAAGACTGGAATGAACTTAAAGAGGAATGAGTGTATACAAGTGTGAGAAATTCTTTCACTCGGAATTAGAAACGGAATATTCCAGCCCCTTACATCGGATTGAATTTTCAATCACATTGGCCATTTTCATTCTGAATTAGATGTTTACAAGATCACTTTTAATATGAAATGAAAAGGGAATTAAACTGTCCATGTAAATGCACTCATTATCATGACATCAGATGTGACAGTTGCAATGACATCAGTAAAACAGCAAGAACCCTTGCCTAAAGACTGAATAGGTCAAAGGTTTGTGAGTTACTGGCTTCTGGAGCCAGCCTCAAGTGGACTTTCAAAGAACTACATTTGGTTCTTTCGTGGCAGCTTCATTTTTCAAACCCAGAGGTTGCTGCTTGGTATTGATGCACAGGGCATATCGTTAATGTGAAACAGTCGCGGTTGGGTTTCGGCAACAAATCGACTTGGTAGCTTCAGCAAAGAGATGTTTGCTTATGTTGTACATAACGTAACACATCATAAATATATCAGTGTGCAACAACTGTGTTTAAATTGTAGAACGTTGTTGTCAAAACAACACTGACTTTTGGTTTCACTTGGGCTACAGCTACATTCTCCTGAATAAAGTTAAGCTTTGTTTGATCCATCTGCCCACCCTACCTCCCACTCTACTTGAACTTTCTTGCTCTTTATACTACATCAGTTCATCAGTTGCTCTCAGCGGTGTTTCTCATAAAGATGCCAAAAACTGCCCTTGGTGTCAATATCACATGCCAAGGGGTGTGACAATACACACCCCTTGGCATGTGATAGATGGATGGATGGATGGATGGATGGATGGATAGATAGATAGATAGATAGATAGATAGATAGATAGATAGATAGATAGATAGATAGATAGATAGATAGATAGATGGCATAAACACTGAAATAACAACAGTTTTATCAGCAAACATGAATCTGTTGGAAGCACACGCGTTCTGTTGTGTACTGACATGATATAAGTGTGGTGCCGCCTCGGACAAACAAGCAGAAACACTTCCTCCCATAGAAGTACAAAACTGAGAAAACAATCTGACTGGTTTCTGCACTGCTCTCTCTAATGTTGGGAATGATCTGTGAACCTCAGCTTTTAAAAACAACTCGAGTAACAAGTTCAGGAAAAAAAAAAAAAGTTTGAAAATCTACAATTCCACAAACAACTTGACAAGCTCCATCTGCTGTGGAAGATATTGTGATGTGATTGATAGCTCCAGAACAACTTCTTAATTGACTTTGTGGTGAGATTGTTTTCTCACCTACATAATAGAAACCACAGGGGGTGGGCAGCTGGGTGCATCATGGTGTGGGGGAGAAAACAATCTCACCACAGTGCCAATTAAGAAGTTTTTCTGGAGCTTTCAATCATATTACATCGTGTCACAGCTCAGTTCCAGCATTGACGATAAACAATGTTTTTACTTGACTGGAAACACAAAAACACAGCGATGGTGGAAGAAGTCCTCAGATCTGTTACTTTAGTAAAAGTAGTATTACTATAGTGTGGAGATACTCTGTTACAAGTCAAAGTCCTGCATTTAGCTCAGGTACTGTACAAAAGTATTTAAAGTAGTAAAAGTAAAAGTACTTATTGTTTAGAATGGCCCATTTCAGAGTCATATAATACTACATTGTGGTTATCCATCCATCCATCCATCCATCCATCCATCATCTTCCACTTAAGGTGCGAACACACCAAACCGATATCAAAGAACTAGCGGCGACGAAAGCCAACTGTTGCGTCGTCTACGTCGCCTCACGTCGCCCTGTGTCAGTTGCATTTGAACACACTACACGGACTACATCCGACGGCCAAGTAGCACGTACGTTCTGCGCCTGCGTGAGAGAGAGCGGAGTGAGAGAGTGGTACATCCTGTCAGCCGAGGGGTTTCCTATCTGTGCAGCCAAGCACCGCAGCACCTCCACGGACTATTACATCCAGACGGTCCCGGTGTTTCCTCCTCAGGCTCCACTTCACTCAGCTGCCCGATAATCCCGCTGCTTCTTCCCACTTCCCCCAACTCCACCTAATGGAGGCTGACGGCACCCCAGATTCAAACGTCCACAAACACATAATTGAAACCACAAAATATCTCCATACTGCTCGTCTGTAGTGATCCAAGTGTCCTGAAGCCCCGACATAAAAAGTTGTTTGGAATAACGTCATTTGAACTCTGTTTTTAGCCTCATTGTAGCCTGTAGCTCTGACTGCCTCTCTGGGCACCGCTCTCACGTGCGAGCCTCCATTAGGTGGAGTTGTGTTGCTACCTCCTCTCCCCTTGGATCTCCGCAAGTGTTGTGAGGACTCTAAAACTTCACTTGAGCCTCCCTCGGCATATGGGTGAGTAGATAATAGCTGAATTTTCATTTTTGGGTGCACTATCCCTTTAACAGAGCAAATGACTCTGGGAGAGAAGAAGAGGAGGCGAGTGCTTCATGGTGAATAAGAGGTGTTGTCCCGTTCCTGCTGTGGATCAATGCTATATGTCGTTTAGAGGGCAGTGCTGCCCGTGTTCAGGAGAAGCGACCGACCATACGGCCATCTTGTTGAGGTCGGGATGTGTTTACACTTAAATCATCCCACAACCAGAAACAGAAAAGAAAAAAAGAATTGAAAAGTGTAGACACTGTATCATCATAACTTTCACAATTTATTCCAGGCCTTCTTTTGCTGCTTTGACACATAATGAAAAGGGAAAGTTTGTTGTATAACATTATGCCGTTACACATTTTAGTCATTTGTTTTAGACGGACTGATGGATGGAATGATTAAAGCCAGAAACCACCACGTAGCATCACAACCCTGCATTCTGTGTCCTGCGGTTTTCCATCGAGAGTCTCCCAGCAGCTTTTCTCTGTGAATAATTTCCACTGAACTATTTGAACTATTGTCTGTTTCTCTCTTGTTAACTGCCACAGCGCACTGGAGATGAAAATATCCAACATTAGCGAATCTCTCCCCTATTTGTCCAGATGCTCAGGCACATTAAAATCAGCCGTCGTTCTTTTCTCAAGCCATTAAACTTTTTTTTTTTCCCAGCCCTAACCTATGTGTCCTATCTGTGATGCGCATAACTCCATTCTACAGCTGATTTCCATGTTGTTTGTAATGAGGGGACGTGTAGAGACAGACAGACAGCTCTGTTTCGCTAACAGGCCCAGCGGTAACAAGCACTATGCTAATCGCAGTCCTAATGAAAGCATATCTCCAGGCCCGATTCGGTTGGAGAATAAATGCCTTCATTTAACTCAGCATGGGGGCCCTGTCACTGGGAAAATGCAGTTTTTAAATACACAAGCAGCGTGGCACAGCTTGGCTTTTCTACATGGAAAACAATTTGTTGTGACTGTCAGTGAGCAAGGTAAAACAACACCGCTGCCCTGACTCCGACACAAAAAAAGCACGCAAATATTTGTTGTTATTCAAAAGCAGGATTTTCCCTGCGAATGAAGGCACACTCGCCAGGCAGACGCACACAGGAAACCCTTTAGACAGACACAACACAGGTGGCTTCCTGTCACATTTGAAACACCTAGTATTTGGTTCTTACGCTAATCCTGCGGAAGCAACAGCCTCGCTCACTCACATCAATGGAGCGATGTGTCAGCTCCTGCAGATGGCTTCTCCAGATACATTTGTGCACTTGTGTGATTTCTGGATGATAGGCACGTCTTATCTCGCATGCTCCAACACTCACCTCAGTGTGTGTGTGTAGTCAGTGTGCAGAGTATAGGACACAGAGGCACATGAAGACAAAGATTCCCTGTGTGTGATGCAGATCTGATAGTCTTTCCAGAAAGATAAGCCCAATGAATGGCTTTCACAGCGAGGAGTTAAAGTTGCATGTATGTGTGTGTGTGTGTGTGTGTGTGTTTGTGTGTGTGTGTGTGTGTGTGTGTGTAAGCAGTTAGCTCAGAGTGACTCTCCAGATAAGCCTTATTCCATCTGAGTAACCTTTAATTAACTGAAAGGAATAGTTAATGAATGGGAGGAAGAGAGCGTTGATAGTGTGTGTGTGTGTGTGTGTGTGTGTGTGTGTGTTATTTCTTAGCCCTTAATTCCATTTGTTTTCTTGGTATACTATATTGCCAGACATCTATGTTGATAATCAGGCATTGTTCTGCTGTGAGCAGTGGCGGTGACAGAAATCTTGGGGTGGCACACCAAAACCGAAAGCCATGACTAAATCTCAGGAAGATGGTCATGCTGTTGAAATATACAGGCTGGTTGAAAAGTATGTCAGTATGAGAGCTGAGGAATCCACCCATGGTTGGGTTTAGGCAACAACAGCATAGGTAGACATAGATAATCCTACCAGTGTGTTCTGGGTGTGCCCCGGCCTCCTACCAGTTGGATGTGCCAAGACAACCTACTCTCTACTCTGAGCTCCTCACCCTATCTCTGAGCGTGTTCTTTTTTCCTAAACCCAACTATGTGCAGGGATGGGCAGTATTTCTATTACTTGTATTTAAAATACTCAAAATACTTTCTCCATGAATCAAAAAACAAAAACAATAGGCTACACATTCTTATAATATTGGATGTAACAATATTTTGTACTTATTGTTTTTTTTTATATTTTTATCTATATGTTTTTTTAAACTTGGGCCCTTCAGTGACCTCATGGTCTGTTTTACTGGACTGTGCATAACATAGGAAATTGTATGTTGTTGTGGTTGATGCTTGGGATGAGTATGCTACAAATGAACTGCCTCACATCGGATCAATAAAGTTGTCTGAATCTAAATCTGAATCAATAAATAATATTTTAGGGTAGCCTACACCAAACTGTGAGAAAACAAGCGCAAATTTGCAACAGCTGCGACCAAATTTGCTACTATCACGCCATTAATGGACGAATCACGGTTGTTCTTTCTGGTATAGTTACTCATGGTCTCTAGTTGCAGCATGTAAATTTTGAGCATTTTTGGTCAAGGACTTTTTGAGTTATTCACAAAAAGATTTGTGAACTGACTGACAGAGTGACCTATAGAGCTGCGGGTCGCTGCTAAACAGAGAAAGAAAAAAAGTTTTTTCTGTATTTGAAAATACAAAATACATGTATTTTATTTTGATACATTTATTTGAGGGGTATTTTGTATTTTGTATCAAAATATATTTTGATGTATTTTTGCCTGTCTCTGAGTGTGTGTGTGTTTGTTGTTGAAGTGGAAAAAAATGTTGTTGTTCCAAGTGCTTTTATTTTGAAATAATAATAATAATAATAATAATAATAATAATAAAGATGTTTTTAGAAGTGATTTAAAAGATGTTACTGATTCTGCAAGCCTCACATCCTCGGGCAGGGAGTTCCAGAGCTGAGGAGCCCTGACTGCAAAAGCCCGGTCGCCCTTAGTCTTGAGCCGGGACTCAGGAACAGCCAACCAGCCTCTGGCTGAGGATCTGAAGCTGCGCCCAGGCTCATAGGGGAGGAGTAACTCAGCAATATAGCCAGGTGCTAAGCTGGAAGTGATTTAAAAGTCATCAGTAAAATCTTAAAATCAATTCTAAAACTATCTGGTAACCAGTGAAGAGAGGCTGAAACGGGGGTAATGTGCTTTTGTCTCCTAGTGTTTGTTAGGAGACGAGCAGCAGCAGTTTTTGGTTAAACCCAGAGTACAAAGAATTGCAATAGTCCAGGCGAGATGAAATAAAAGCATGGATAACCTTCTCAAGATCAGGCAAAGAGAGATAGGACTTAATTTTAGAGATGCTCCTGAGCTGATAAAAGCACACTTGAACAACACTTTTTATGTGCTTATCAAAGGTAAGGTCACCATCAACGATCAAACCCACAGCCATCAACGATCACACCGAAGAGAATGATTTCAGTTTTATTTTCATTTAATCTGAGAAGGTTGTGGGACATCCAGCATTTTATTTCAGACAGACAGAATAAAAGGTGATTAAAAAATAAACTAAATGCAAACTGTACATTTCCTGTCAAAACAGAAGTGTATTTTGAAAACAGACAATGCATGTGCCCAGAACGTCAACAACCAACACACCCAGGGTACCTTGGACGTCGTATGTGGACGTGGAAAGTCCATGACCAAACGTGGACATGTGACGAGGTCACAGTGAGGATGTGTTGGAACAGTGCAACTCTACCAACTTGCTAGACTCCATTTCTGCCACAACACCAGTAAGATCTTTCCATCATTGAAGGATCACATCTGACATCTTGTTTTGGACTGAGCTCAGAGATACTGTCTTGTGCACAGCCAAATTAAAGGGACAATCACTGCAGCCAACTTTTTTTTTTCCTTTTGGCCACAATTTAATTTCATTTCTTTTCTTGTTTTTTTATTTGGGTTGGAAGGGGAGTTGTTAGATGGCATTGTTAAATTGTCAATAATATTTCCCAGAAGAAGAGTTACCACGTGCCTGTGTGTTATTCTCTGTGTGAAGTCTCTGATTATCTACAGCCAAAGACTAATTACTCTAGTTATTCAGGGCGTTTGAAAAGTTTTACCCTCAAACCAGGACATGACTATGAAATAGTGGTGATCTCAGACCTTTCTGTTTGCAGGTAATGTTAAAGGCTGAGTAAGACCTGGTTACAAATACACAAAAGGTCGAGTCATAGACCTTTGCACAGGGCTTTGTATTAATAAATATACAAAACTTGAAATTTGCACATTGAGAGTACTGTTGTTTCCTTCTGCTTCTATAGTAAATCTGCCATTGTTAGAAATATGAAGCCTTGCTCAGTGCTGCACTGTGAGCTTTGAAGGCTGCTGTGGTTTTGTTTCTACTCAGTGTATTCAATTCAAAAAGAAAAAAAGAACTTTTAAGCAAATGCAAATCAATTTAAATCAAATCAAAAGCGAAAAGTCTTTAAAATAAAATGCCTGTTTGATAACTGAGTCAGAAAACATTTTGTGGCACTCATGTAAAAGGCCAAGCATGCCAGTGATGAATGGCGTGCTATTCAAAAGCCCTCGCTCTGTGGAAACTTGTTTGTTGTTGCTTTACTTTGAAATAGAACATCAATCATGTGAGGAGTGAAAAGGATTTACACAAGCGCAGTCTTAATCTAATGGTCTGCCGCGCAAGGCGATGAAGAAATCTCAAACCAAATTTGACAAAGCCAATTGTCAAAACATTTCCTTCTCGTAGCGTTGGCTCGGTCCACATCGTGAAACTCAGCTGCGAGTCTCCAACAGCAGGCTGAAGCCAAATGTAAATGGGAAGCAGAAGAAAAAGCAAAGGAATGGAGGAGAAGGAAAGTATGTAAACTCTTTCAACCATCCAAATTAGAGGTTTTTATCGGATCAAAGGCACCCCGGCTTACACGGCGCCACACACACACACAGTGAGCCTCCCGTTGTGTTTACGGCAGGGCTCACAGCAGTTATATGTTAATGCCAAATGAGTAGAGGGGAAGGGAGGAGGAAATAAAGGGAAAGAATTAAGCAAGGCTGGGAGGGAGGGATATCAGAGGAGTGATAAGTAGAAATAATTCTCTCCTCTGCAGCGCTGCACAGACTGACATTGTCAAACAAATTGTCTGTGTGGCTTTAACAATGAAAGGAACTTCTATTTTCTAAGCCTCAAAAGAAAAGGGGGAGAGAAGAGAGGGAACGAAGGAATGTAAATCAAAGTTAGACACATACATGGGGCTGATATCTTACAGACACCAGTCAGTCCAACATCCTCTGCATCTCAATGATTGATACAACACACTCAGCTTGATTAATTACCATTGGTTGCATAAGATGCCTAATAAATTAAACTGAATTGTCTCTTATATAATATTTCTCCGCACAGTCGCAGCATGTGTAGAAATTGGCTCCAGAGTTACGTAAGCGTTAAAGCTCATTTGTACCCTCTTTACGTAGGAAAATATACACGTCCGTTACAAACACTGTAAACGTCACTGCCCTCATACTTTCACGCGTCGTTTAAGTTGGCATAGATACAGAGAATAGATGGCACAAGAGGGCGGAGTCAAAAGTTTCACAGTAATATTGTACCTTTTAAATTTGAGGCAGTGCTGTAGACAGCTGTAGTCTGTGCGGCCATCCTGACATGTGCATGGAGATCTCTTCTAACTTCATTACAGATACATTCCTTTCTGCCATTACTTCCATTTCTTCGTCATCTCCAACAGTTGTATCTCGCTTGAACTACGCTACACTGCCCCCAAGATCTCCAGTGGCTTCGTTTCACCCGTATTTGTGAGGTTTCAAGAAACCTGTGCAGATATGGACAAAATGAACATAGAGTAGGGACAGAACAGGCCCCCAGGAAGTGTGCCAGGCTTTGAGACTAATTTTCGTAGTGGCCAAATAGTGCACTTACACCTCTGGAGTCCTTCACATGATGCCAGTGGGCCCAAAAACAAGTTTTTCCATAGAATAACATTGGGAAAAAAACATTTGTAAATCAGTGGTTACGTTGTTTAGAGCATCACAACCCCACAAAATGACTTACTATCAGGATTTATCCCACTGGTTTTGATAACATTTGGAATGTCGAACAGAGTTGTGAGACTCAGTAATGGTCTGAAACCGTGATCTGTTGTTGAAGATGTGAGGACATTAGGGGCCGAGCCTGGACCTCTGCCTGGGGGTCCAGGGGATCCTCCACTGGCAACAAGCCTAATTTTTTTGCACTCCATCATCTTCTGTATATTAACAGTACCAAAACAGTTCCCAGTGTGAATAAAGTTATTGTCATAATGAATTAGAAAATGGTTGGGGGCCACATGGCACACTGTTGAGGGCCACTTTTGGCTGACGTATGGCCCAAGTATGGAGCCTGACCTGGTAGCTCCTGGGCATTGCCGAGGTGCCCTTGGGGAAAGCACTGAACCCCCAACTGCTTGGGGAGCCCGTCCGAGGCGACCCCCATCTCTCCATTTAATGTATGTATAGGTCCTGTTTGTGCATGTGTGTGTCGTTTGCGAACGAATTGCTCAAAAGAACAAATCTGTTGATTTCCGGAACTGATTCGTTCATTCCTCAGTTCAGTTGAGCTCAGCAGCCAGCATGCAGGCCGGGAGTGGAACTGCCAATTCACTCCGTGCTAACAATGAATCACTCGCGAGTCGCGAGGCAGCCAGGGTGCAGGGAAGGACTGCCTACCACGTGACGAATCATTCGGTGAACGAAGTAACCCTGATCCCTGACTGATTCAAATCATTTCTTCTCAGCGATACACTTTCATAGGGACCGTTTTCTCCAAGCTAACGGCTAATGTAGCCAGGAGTCAAGCCACATGAACACAATCACACACCTCCCCATGGTTTTAACAGACNNTGTTTGGCAAAGTACTGAATACTGTATACCCTCATGTAGTGATGTCTGCTGGTGAGTCAGTCTAACAGTGTGGGATGGGTTGAGGCTGTGGATTTGACCAAGTCTGACCACTTTATCACTATTCCCTCTCACGTGTAGCTGTTTTTTCGTTATCTTTTGAATTTAATATGAATTATGGAACCATTTTTGTTCACGTTTGTTTCCCCCGTTTCATCGGTCCGCGGTGCTGAACGGCTCCCGGCGGGCGTATTTCTGCCTTGATGGTGCGCTCCTCCCGCCAAGCACTGAACGATTTGGTGAACAAATCTTTTGAACAAATCTTTTTAATGAACTGATTCTAGTGATTCAGTAACATCTAAAGAACTGCTTTGCCCATCACTATCAGGAATTAATAAAGTATATCTTCTTCTTCTCACTGTGCTAACGTCTCGCTAGGGCCACATTAGCTGCTCTATCTCAACAATGTTCAGCAGAAAAAACACACATGCAGGCTGAAATTCAGCCGCGTTGTTGTGCTGTGAGATGCAGGCAGTGACTTCAACCAACGGAGAGTAAAAAAAAGTATAAATAATACATGACATTTTGTTAAGATTAATAAAGGAAAACTCTGCTAGCTGCCAGCCTAATTATGCAATGTAATGGTAACCAAAAAAAAAAAAGGTTTTATCTATGAACCTTGACAGGTTTTCTTGAGCCCACTATTATACTTTTGTTAAATGATGTTGCTTTTAATCCATGTTTTATTTCTGCTGGGAGAAGTTTGTCTTCAGGGCTTTGAAAATGACTTTAAGATAAACTTTACTGCACCTAATCAGTTAGTTATTTACAATTATTTATGTGTTTTCTTTTATCTTTCATGGCCAAAAGCAAAAAAGAAAGGGGCAGCAGCTTCGTCAGTAATACACCATATTATGATGTATCATCTCATATCGATCGCAGGTCGAAATCGTGTTGTGGCAGATTTGTGATTTTGGCAAATATGGTATTTTTGTCCAAAGAATCGTTAAATGATATTGTGATGAAACTAGTGATTTACACCTCTGCTATAATACACTGCATGGCTAATGCCCTCAGTGTCAGCTCAGACACACACCTGTAATTGTCATAAAGACTTAATACACGTAATAACATGTAGAAATGGACGTAGAGACGACAAACTCAAACTGAGAGGTAAAGGTCAGTCACAGTCAGGGTCAGCACCTGGGTCTGTCTCTCTGCTTTTCTCTGCTTTGCTTTTCCTCTGGACTTCTCTCTAACCCCTCTCCACACACACACACACACACACACACACACACACACACACACACACACACACACACCTCTCAGTCAACAAAATAAAGCCATGTATTTCCTGTTGTCGGAAACTGAGCTGGACTGCTGACCTATAGCCATAACAGGCCTTAAGGGGAGCTGTGATCGCTTTGCTCTTTGAAGGTTGGACTCTTGCCTTCGTCTTGATTATACAGTAGGAGGCATTTCAGCTCAGTGTTACAAGGAAAACATCCTGGGGTTTGTCTCTGGTGTGCATCTGAGAGCCTGTCATTCAGTCACAATTTGTTAGGTTTGAGTGATATTTTACTGTAGCAGCAGAGCGGTGCACACTCTCTGCAGAAAGGTAGAAGTGAAACGTGATGATGAGCAAACAGTGATGTTGCAGCAGAAAATAATTAAACATCACCATAGGTTCATATGTAGAGAAGAGGAGGTGGGAAATATGAAGGACCTCCACTGGTGTGAGTGTGAGCAACATAAAATCAATCAAATAGGCTACAGCTACAGAAACTGTATCTTTCATTTTATGGGGACTCTCAGGAGGCCTTTCATGTTATAATGACATGCTCTCACTAGATAACCTGTGTCCCATTGTTCATTGGTCAATTATCTCTTTTATATGCCAAATATATATTTTAAAATAGTTTCAGAGTATTTTTACACCAAATTACTGTCTGTAAAACAGGGTTAAACAGTTTAAAATGTGTGATGACTTATGCACTCAGGGGCCTTTACAAAAGTTGGGGGGTACATCCAGGAGCGCCACACTTCACGCCACTGTCTCATTTCCAGCCTCGCCACCCTGGAACTAAAATTATTTTGTCCCCACTCACTCTCTGCTTGTACAGACCAGCTCCTGTGGCAGCTCGACTCCTCACCTCGCCGTGTCTTGTATGTGACTAAACGACCCACAATTCTGTATAGCCATTCCCATACACTGGGACATTCTCTGCCTGGACGTCCATTGAAATGCATTACAGAAAGNTGTGTTTAGTGTTGTAAACATTCTCTGTGTTTGTTAGAGGCTGTGTTTTAAAACCAGTGGAAACAATGAAATGATTCTACTGACCTATAAAGGTCCTGAGAACTCTGCTCATGGATACTTCAGAGGATGTTGACAGGCTGTGATCCAATACTCTGAAGTTAGCCTGCTTCAGAGCAGGTTAGCTGCTCAGCCTAAGTTACCACGGTGATTTATCTTGGTAAAAAGAGAACCAGCTTGGTAGTACTGAAAACCCAGAGTTAACCTTGAAGTTACCTCGCTAACTCCAGATCCTGCTTCATCATACAGGCCTCTGGTCTCTGTTAAAATGCACTGAATATATAACATGACGACAGCTGAGATGACCTTACACTTTTTAATATTCATATACCTTATCTTATCAGCCTAAATGCATACTTGCCAACATTGGGTTGTGAAAAATAGGGAGATTTTTTTCATCTATGTATCGGCCCAAGGAACAAGGTTCCTTTGCAGGGTGTGCGTATAATNGTGTACTGTGACACCTGCCATAGCGCCGGGCACTGAATGTTGATAGTTTGTCTGAGTGAGTGGAGGGGGCGTGGCTTAGCCATAGGCATACTTGCCAACATTGGGTTGTGAAAAATAGGGAGATTTTTTTCATCGGTGTATCGGCCAAAGGAGCAAGGTTCCCTCACAGGGTGTGCGTATAATTGTCGTCATTTCTTGCCTTGTATTTTAAACCTGATGAAGGAAACTTGCTCTGAAAATGTTGTTTCTTTGATATTCAATAAATGATTCTGTTTACCATTGAAGACAATGAAAAAATTAGCAGTTTTAATTGTTGAAATGAGTACCAGAAGGCTAAATAATAAGGCGGTTACACTGCAATGCATTTAGTATGCAGTATTTATTGCACATCATATTAAAAAGTGTGTGCCACTGACTGTGCCACCCTCGGAGGAGTGCCACGCCAAGGCCACACCGCCCGCGGAAGCGCTGCGAATAGCCTCGAAGCGCCACACCGACTGCGCCGCGCCGCGCAGCCCCGGTGCTCCGTCGTTTCGTCCTCTGGTCTATTTGCTGCGCAAGCCGTGAACGAATGTGTCAAGCCGGGTGACGGAGACAACAGCTGGGAGCAGAACCGCTTGTCGACCAGCGTGGAGAAATGCGCGTTGGATGTGAACGGAAGTGCTCCGGCTCGCGCGAGAATTTTGGTGCGCTGCGCTTCGCAGCACTTCCGCGGGCGGTGTGGCCCTGGCGTCAGGTGTCTCTCTTTCTCTATCCATCTCTGTCTGGGCGCTGAACTGAGCGGAAGACAGAAACCAGCGAGTGGCTTCTTCTTCTTCTTCTTCTTTTCCGGCAGTATCAACGCTACTTGGCGTATCACTGCCTCCAGCGAGTGACTGAGTCACGTCACCGGCTTGCCTCATACGCACAGGCAGGCCAGGGTTGCCAGATACTGCGACAAATATCCCCCACAATATTACTTGTTTCCTTCACTGTAAAATCGGGAGATTAGCGGGAGAAATTACTGACCTGGAGCATCGTGGGAGATAGGGTTAAAAATCGGGAGTCTCCCGCATGAATCGGGAGAGTTGGCAAGTATAGCCATAGGTCAATTCCAACTCAGAGTCCACTTGGCAGCTCTTCAGTTAACTCACATGAGCTAATGATGATAATCACGATGACCAAGTCCTTATTCTGAGAGTCCTTAAAATACTCTGGGTGAAACCTTAAAAAGTAGTAGGCTTGTTTGCGAGTTCATTCATCTCCATGACAACTGAGAAACTCCTGCTGTTGATGAAGACTGTGTGGCACAGTAGAGAGCTCCAGAACAACGTTGTTAGCAGGCCTTGAGCTGGGATTGTTTAAATGTTGTTGGGGTTTTTTTTGCATTTATTTTACAGCAGATTTTTGAAGAAAATCCCCTCCAAATCCATGGTTTAAAAAAAAGGAAATTGTCAAAATTGCACCATTTATCAAAACTGTCAAAACAGAAATTATATTTGGTTGTTCAAATTTCTGATGGCCCTCGGACACATCATGTGCGAAGAATGCTTCTGTCAGAAATAAAACAAAGTAAAAACTTAACTATATCTGAGCTTAAAATTATAGTATGTCATCAAAGTGACTTTATTCTGCGTCTCAACTTTTAACTTTTAAACATTAAAGGGTGAGTTCTGAAAATGAAATAACAATCAAAGGTGGAGGGAGGGTCATGCATTTTCCTCCAGTCACTCAGGGAGACTGGAGGAAAAAATATGTGTAGCTTTGGGAAGGATCAAAAAATAAATGATAAATAAAGACCAGCTCCTCACATGAGTGGCCCTTAATCTGAACTGATGTTCTGTGATGTTTCTTTATTACCTTGAATTATTATTCTTTCAATGGAGAGTTTTGACCTCCTCTGTAAAATATAAAATACTGTGTAAATCTTTGAAGGCTGCGGTGCTTTTGTTTCTACTCAGAGTATTCAATTCAAGATAAAATAACTTGGAACAAATGCAAATCAGTTTGAATCAAATCAAAAGTCTTTAAAGTAAAATGCCTGTTTGGTAACAGAACGCCCGTACGGGTCAGGGCCTGGGTATATGTGCATTTTATTTGCGCAGGCAGGTGTGAATGTCCATGCATGTGTGTGAGTGTGTGTATCAGTTGCAAACAGTGGAGTCGAGTCTATTCTTGGCAGGCCAGTGTGTCAGGCGGCTCAGATAGGCAGTGACAGCTCACCTGCGGTGCATAGGGCACCGCTGGCCTGCAGGCAGACAGAAGGGGGAGTTGGAGGGAGGGGGGCGCGATGACATGAACCCAGCATGACTCACCCACGTAGACACACACAGCGGGGGTTAACACGATCGCATTACTTACTGCACAGCGCAGGTGGGGGATGGAGGTGGCGGCGGCGGCGGTGGGAATCGCAGGCGACGTGTATCGCCTTTGATGAAAAAGGATGGAAGGCTGGAGAGGAGGACTACAGAGGAGGGAGGGGTGAAAACAGAGGAACAGGCCCTAGTGGACACAGATGGATAGAGACAGGTCTCCACTGAGAGGGGGACATTTAGGAGATCAAGGGAAAGCTTAAGCTCCTAAAACACAGGTGTAGATACACAATATGACAAAGGGCTGATGGACACGTGACGTGTTTTCACTTCAGTTCAACAAACCTGAATGACTCTTAAATTCTGTTTCTTTTAATATGACCACAAACATGAGGCCTCTGTGTTTGTCCTCACACCAGGCCATGTTTAAAACAGTTTCTGAATTTGTGATCAGTTTATAAGAGCTGGTGTCATCTGTTGGCATCTCTTTATTCAACTAGTAACACACAAACAGTCATCCTATCAAGGCGTGTCACTGCTTCACGTGCCAGGTTTCCCCCTACATCTGCTGTTGGCGTTCCAGGATGCCGCAACCAATGGAACCAAAGGAACTCCGGACGGCACTCTGTCAGAAGACTTCACTCGCAAATATCCACATGGGACTGAGCTCGAAACGCGACGATGCCGGTGTGTATTTCCAAAGCGCTGTCAATCACAAAGGGGTTCAGCCTTTTAGACAGTTCCTCCAATCCTCATGCAGACACCGAGCGTCCTCTCCCGCCTACCGCTCCATTAGGTCCCAGGGAAGCTGAGCCTCCCTGGAAGTTACGATTTTGTCGCATTTATCCAATGACCGTCTCACTTTGCTACATGAAAAAACCTGCTCAGTGCTGTCTCATAGGAATGCTTGGAGGCTCCGCGTCCACCGTGCTGACACGAGAATGTATGACAGGGAGGTCGCGTTTGAAAACTGGTGATAAACAGCTGACGTTTAAACATCATAGTCATGATGTGAAACGCATCCTAGCGCACGTTTAATGTAATATAAATTATTATTTTAATGTAAATTCAATAGTGCATATTTGACCATTTCTTCCATGAAATTTTAGGGGACGTTCAGCCTCCCTTGTTGTCTCAGAGCAGTCGCCCCTGGTTCTGATGGA
Organism: Epinephelus moara; assembly: GCF_006386435.1. Classification (NCBI taxonomy): domain Eukaryota; kingdom Metazoa; phylum Chordata; class Actinopteri; order Perciformes; family Serranidae; genus Epinephelus; species Epinephelus moara. Next base: position 35,325,633 of record NC_065516.1, on the reverse strand, counting down.
TGCTGCAAAAATGCAGAAAATCAAACCTGTTATGAAAATTCTAACAACGGACGAAAGTTTCGGACTCAGTGTGCAAACATGATTTACACAACACGAGGCTGTATCAATCTTTGGACGTGCAACAATTTCGGATGTAACCTTCACTGGAGAACTGAGAGGCAAATATTGTACTTTTAACTCCACTTCATTTATTTTAAAGCTTTAGCTACTAGTTGGTTCATTTATATTTTGACAATAATCTAAACTTGCAAATATCTTACAGTATAATAGCTTACACCACCCAGCAGTACATGAAGCAATTAAAATGAGCTCCACTTTTACCTGCTCCAACGTTAAGGTGATGAACTCAAATGATTAATTTGAATTTAATAATATGACACTGAAATGGGCACCTCGACTGTTGGAACTTATATAAAACTATATATACTAGTCCATAGCCATTGGTAGCTTTGTCACCTTCTACCTATGCCAGTCCTCAATGCCTATGTGCAGTTTCACATAGATTGACCACGTCAGTGAGTAGAAAAACGTGGGACAGACAGAATGACTGACTGACAGAATGACACACTGACAGTTTCCGTGATT
>NC_065516.1:35303083-35324761 GCF_006386435.1 Epinephelus moara | reverse complement strand
GGTTGCTATAGCGCCCCCCTTTGGCCAATTGATGTAATATTGCTTCATTGGCATCCTCCCATGACCCTCTACCACTGTGCCAAATTTCACATGGATTGACCAAGTCAGTGAGGAGAAAAACGTGGAACACACACACACACACACAGAGTTTTCCTCATTATATAGTCAGATATAGATTTTGAAGTCAGTCTGTTACAGAACACCGTACACACCCATTGACAGCTTCAGGACGGGAGGGAAAGAGGGAGCAAGACTTTAAAAATATGTCCATTTGATGGAATGGTGTAGCCATAAAAAGTATTTGGTTTCAATATTTTGCTTCGTGTTAACATCAGGAAGCCTAAGTTCAATGAAGAGCTCAAACAAACAAACAAAATAAACATCAAGTTATTTATGTATTTATTAACTTATTTGTATGTGTGAACTTTAAAGTCATAAATAAAAATTAAAGAATAGGCAGTTTTTCAAGAAGCTGTGTGAGTGAAAGTAGCACTCTGTAATACTCTGTTACAAGTCCTGCATTTAAAATCTAACTTAAGTAAGAGTACAGAAATATAAGCATCAGAATATGTTATACATGTGGTGCTAAAAAGCCCTGTGGTCTGCAGCATCTTCGTGACATAAAAAGACAACTAAGGGCCAGAATACATGGATAACGAATGTGGCGCGATGTTTTCTGCCTTACAGGAAGTGAACACCGGCCTCCCAGGTGAAAGTCTGTGGTTGTTGGACCCATCCAGCACACCTCCCACCTGCCCTACTTGGACTTGAACTGCCTTAACTTAAGTTGTTGTCCCGCAGCATTTCCACCTGACACCACTGGGTGCCGGCGACCAGTCGTATGTCATGCTGACGTGAAAGGACAGCTTTTAGGTTGGTGTCTGATGCCAGAAGTGACTGAGTGAGACCAGGTTGGTGTTGCAGGTAAAAAAAGACTCTGCCCCCATCTACATGATGCATGTCTTTCAGCTTTTACACTCAAAGCTGTGACATGCTGATGGCCCATCAAGTGACCAAAGAGTTATCCTGTAAAGCTAATGATGTGTTCAATAAGGAGCAGAGAGCGGTACTGTGTCACAGCCTGACATTTAGAGTCACTGATCTAACTCGACCACATCAGCTCAAAAGACTCTTTATATTCACATTGTTTTGTGTGTTGTTGAGTAAAGAGAAATAAATTAGTTCTTTCTTTGTTAAAAACACATTGTCAGTTTGTCTGTTGCAGACAGAGTCGGCTGCTCAGGTGCAGTTCTTTCTCACTGTAAATCATTTCCACCCGTATTGCTTTCATTTACCTGCAGTTCTGTTGAGTAACACATCTCTCAGAGCTTTCATGGACACAGTGGAAGGTAAAATCAGTCACTCCTACAGTCGTCTTGCTACTTAAGGTTTATGCATAAAAACAACAATCTGTATCAGGGTATTACAAAAATCTACCGCAAATTTTTGCGACCTTAAACCCTAATGTTTGCTGTGTGTGGAGAGCGCTCTCTCATTTACATCAAATATGAGCTGATTTCAGGCCAAGTAAACAGTTTCAGCGTCTATAATCTCTGCTCCTCCTGGCGGATGAACCCCTGCAACTGGTTTCTACACACAGTACTTAGGGGCTTTAGGAGTTGGCCCTGTGTTCACTAGGTCATCACAGGGCATCTCATCCCAGCCAAGGTCTTAGGAGGGTCTCTGCAGGGACTCACCACAGATCTGCCCGGGGCCCCATCACAGAGCAGATATTCCATCTCCATCATGTATTTTTATTTGGAAAATAGCCAGTAGCAATCTGTAACAAAATATGTCATAAAATATATGTGTATTCACCATAAACTATTAAATGAAAACTTCACAATTAAATGAATAATCCCTAATTTCCATTGGTATCTTTGTCATATATATGCAATGATGATTTCTGGGTAGTACGCACGCTGGTGTAATCTAATGCCAACTCTCTATTTGATCATGTGACGATAAGATTATACGGCAGCTATTTTACATGCATAACTAGTAACTAGCGTGCCTTAGGGCCTGTCATAATAGTGTGCACTGGGGCTCATTATAACTACCTTACGCCACTGTATTTGACGTTTCCTCGTCACAGTGTCTGTTAGTCAGCTACATATAAAACTACTTTCTCTGGAGGAACACATTGCAGCACATTAGCTATATAAAACTACTTTCTCTGGAGGAACACATTGCAGCACATTAGCTAGCTAGCCGGCAAGCTGCGAGCGTTTAGACACACAGAGCCGGATTGGCGAGTTGATCCGAGGTGCCCAATTTTCCGCCTTGTAGGGTAGACATATTGGTGGAACCTTTTTGGTTTAAAAAGACGGAGGCGCCCTTCCGCCACGGGAGGGACTGTTGATGACTTGTGGGAGGAGCTGTTGATGACGCTGTAACCATCAGATGACGGGGATGGTGAAGAACGGGCCGACTTATGAGAGAATCACCGAAGGACTGACCAGCCGCGGCTTCCCTCCCACGTCACTGTTTACGTCACACGCTGAGCTACACGTTTTGTTACTTGCTCACGCCCCCCATTGCCCCGAAAAAGGCACATTCTGTATAAACAAAAGTAGGTAGGCGGCATTTTGCTGCACTCCCCGATTTTGTTTTTATACTGCCAATGCTGAAAAAAGACTGATTGGGCTTTCCTGCAAATTTGCACAACTCCTGTTTAAAAAGGGCTTTAGTTAAGACTGTACATAAAACTGTATTTTTCCAAGGGAAATTGTTGAGCAACAGTTGTAATATAAAGTGGTAAGAGTGCAAATATAAAATGTAAATGGTTTCATGTATTCATGTTTGAATGAGGAAACAGTGTGGGTTGAGATTCTTCTGTTACTGAGCCTGGTGGATGATGATTGTGATAAGTATGCGTACACTAAGGGCTCATTTATGCTCAGCGTTAGCCTTCTGTCCACACTCTGCATTCATGTCATCCATGTTTGTGGACGGAGATCATCAGGGCAGGGCAGCGTCGTTAAAGCAAGATATCCTTGTAGGAGACGGCACTAAACAAATTGGTAATATATAATAATATATAGTGAAATTATCGAAAATAGGTTTCCGTCTACATGTAGAGATATATAAAGGCGGCACAGACCACCACCATTTACAACACAGTCTCTGTTTAAAGTACACCATTACGACCTCCCTCACCGTCACCTCCTTTGTTGTTGTGCGAAATGTTTGACACCGCCCTCTAGTGCCATCTAGTGGCTGTATCCATGTCATCATAAAGGACGTATGATAGTATGAGGGCCGTGACCTTAAAGGGATAGTGCACGCAAAAATGAAAATTCAGCCATTATCTACTCACCCATATGCCAAGGGAGGCTCAGGTGAAGTTTTAGAGTCCTCACATCACTTGCAGAGATCCAAGGGGAGAGGAGGTAGCAACACAACTCCACCTAATGGAGGCTGACGGCGCCCCAGATTCAAACGTCCAAAAACACATAATTGAAACCACAAAATATTCATTAAACATTAATTCATTTTGGGGTGCACTATCCCTTTAACAATGTGTGAAACAGGTGTAAAGGGAGAATAAATGAGCCTTAAGAAGGATTTAGAAACACACGGGGCTTTACTGAAATGACAATCTGATCCTCTGGAAATGTAATCTTGTGAAAACAGTGATGGTGATTTCAGGCTGTTTCTGGTTAAAGAAGGAGTCATACTCTTTAACACAAAGGTCTGTCTCTGTGGGGATCCTCTCCATAATGTCAATTACTAGCTGGCAACATACGTCAATATGACGTCAGAAAGACGTTGAATTTTGGCTGTAATGGAAATCAGGTTCACATCTGAGGACGATAACATTATGATGTTTTGCAAATTTGGGGTTTTGTTCATTTTACCTTACTACTGTTCTACGTCAAGGTGACGTTGGCATGAGACCTTTGGAACAGGTTGGATATTGGTTGCTTAACAACACAACTTAAAACCAACAAAATATCAACGTCATCTGTCGTCAGCATTTTACATCAAATCGACGTTGGCATCCTGACATTGAATTTTGGTCTCCAACCTAAATTCAACCATATATCAATGTCTAACAATGTTGGTGACCAGCTGAGCAACAGTCTGAGCCATATTTCTATGACTTTATATTTTGCTAAGTATTTAGAAGGACTAACAGATGTGATGAAGCAGGCGATGGAAGGTCCTCACCAGGAGGAACACAGTGTGTGAGTCACTGTGTTTCTGTGTGAGCTCGTGCGAATGTTGCAGTGAGCTCCATGTCTCTCAGTGTGACGTTCACTTTCACTGAGCTGTTCAAGGGCCTCCCGGATCTCTAGGTGTGTGTTTGTCCAGGAGCCCCTGCTGCTGGGCACTGTGGCTACCAAATGGCACACACGACCACGCACGGCTGACTGGTCTCCGACCAGATTTGATTAGCACAATGTTCTGCTGAGCACAATTCCCCCAGTCCCCAGGTAGCAAACACAGGAGGAGCAAAAAGGCTGTATGGTCGGCAGCCGTACGGAGAAAGAAAAAGAAGGTGGATGTGGTAAAAGAAGCAAAACAGGTGGAAGGTTGAAGGAGAGGAGTATGGAACGAGGGGATCAGAGCATGGTAGGAAAAGGAGAAGTTTTGGGAGAGGAGGAGGAGGAGGTTTGTTGGGAGGAGGATGGAGATGGAAGTGGGAGGAGGGAGAGGAGCTCAGGATCTTAAATAGCCGTTTGTCCCTTCTGCTGCTTGGCAGGCCAGCAGCGCTAATGAAGACTTCAGAGCAGACAGACTGTCCAACACTGCTGGAGAGCAGAGGCCGAGAGACAGAGCGGGAGAGGAAAACAAAGAAGTGGGAGGGCGATGATGAAACAAACTGGCCGAAGGCTCGGTTAAAGCTGAGCTGGTTTTGGACTTGATGCTTTGTGCTTTTCACTGGCAGCGTGTTCCCTGTGTGTGCTCTGTGTCAGGCAGGCAGGTTCTGAAGATGTGAGAGTGTAGAACAAGCTGGAGTCATCAAAACATCAGTTTTACTGTGTCAGAAGTAAACCTTTGATGTAGAATGTGACTGAACTGAACTGTACAATGGCTTTTCAACTTAATGCACCACTTTACATGCTCATGTGCATGTAGACACTGGCTGACTGCTGATAGAATATAGGCAGCTGGGTGACAACTGTCAAATAACGTGCATGTGCTTGGTTCAAAAACACGACAATACAGTAGTGATGGCCAAATGAAGCCTCATGAAGCATTTTCTTTATCTTCTGAGCCCACTAGATGGCGCTCATGGTTTAAAGAGAGAGGCTCAAAGAATGGCAATTCAATGCGCTTTCAAACTTTTCTTGAACAAAAAGCGCCATCTAGTGGGCTCAGAAAATAAAGAAAATGCTTCATGAGGCTTCATTTGGCCATCACTACAATACAGAATGAATTAATCACTTAAAGGAAATGGCCACTTTAGAATGAAAATACAGACAGTACTTACTGACCCTCATGCCGACAAGAAGTCCAGTGTAGTTTTTTAATCCACAAAACTCGTTTGGCTTCATATGAGCAGAGGAAATCTCCGCTTGTCGCTAGGCTAATGTATACAATGTAAAATGCCATAGCCTTGTGCTAATAACGTTAGCATGTTGTATTTGTTTGGAAAACGTGTTTAGTATCAGACAGTTGTTTTGTCAGTGAACCTTGTGAGTTGTAAGGGAGCTGAATTATGTGCCGTTACCTTTGCTGTTGTCCCTGGTTTTATATGAGAGGAGGAAAAGATGCTGCTAGGCTAATTTATACAATGTAAAATGCCATAGGCTTGTGCTAATAACGTTAGCATGTTGTATTTGTGGGGAAATGTGTCCAGATAAAGACAAGTGTTTGTCTGTGAATGCTGCGAGTTATAGTGAAGCTGATTTTTGTTCTTGTGTTTGAAACTGTCTTTATTAAGCCATGTTTAATGTGTGTACTGTGTGTTTAATTTGTGTTTAATGAGTGTTTTGAATCAACTAAACTTAAGAGTCCTCTGCTGCTGACTAGTGTTTTGGAGGTGGATGTGTAACTGCAGAGTGACACAGACACACCACCGCACAAGTAAAAATAACGTGAAGATTGTTTGTTTTTTTTCCCTACGACTAATCGATTAGTTGAAGATTATATACGACTTCAGTTGACCAAGATTTTCTCTGGCTGACTACAGCTCTGGTATTTTATCAGATAAAGACGAAGTGTGATGTGAGGGGTCGGCTCACTTCATAGTTACTTTGTGGGTGTGCTGCAGGCAAGCAGAGAGGGTGGGTGTTGTTTGGCCTGAGAGTCTCTGGGGCCTGATATGAGTCTATCTAATGAAACAGCCCATAGAGGAACCCCAGACAGCCATGGCAATAACTGTACATCTTGACTGTGGTCAGAGCTAATCGGTGGGTGGACAGGAGCAGCTACAGCCTCAGCTCCAGTCAGAACGATCACTGTGAGGCTGAACAATGGAGAGCAATACCTACTGGTTTATTTTCTATTTCACCTGCATAAAGGTCTCCTATACTGACATGTTTTACAAAAACAAATACTCTGCTGCTCACCTACTCCTCCCTCATTTTAAAAAATCCAAATGCAAATATTTTTCATTTCAATAATTTGACACAAGATGTCTTCTTCTTCTCTGAAAGTCCCTTCTCGTTGCATGTGCACAGGAGGTTCCACATCACACTAGCTGGGATGTTGAATAGTAAAATAACCTTATATGTTCAAGTCTTCAACTCAGATTTAAGGAGAACTAAGAGAAAAATCATTCTGCACAGTGAGGCTCCAATGAGTGGCAATGAGCAAAACACATTTTTGAGTGACTTTAAATCCTTTGCTTCAAAATGAGAAGACTATGCCTAACATTTCATATATCACATATAAGTAAGACACAGTGTCTCTGTGAATATTACAAATGAAATCATTATTTCCATGGTCCGTTCTCCCCAAAGGTCACAGGGCCTGCAGTGTGCGACAGCATTTCCAGTCCGTTTTCAATCCGAAGTCGCCAAATACCGCCGCTTTGTCACTGATGTCTGTGTCGAACATTGACGCCAAAAGCAGCCGTTCATATGTCGACATAAATGACTCATTCTAAGGTAACAAAAACACAACGATTCTTATTTTCAGGATATTTCACACTAAAGAAAACATGTTCAACGCGTTCTCATCCCAAGTCGTCACATAGCGCAGCTTTGTAAGAGGACTTTCACCTCTGCTTATTATGCGCTAGGTATCTAACTGTGTGTGCTGGTGACGCTGCTACCAACATGTCAAGAAAAGTACGTGGTTAGGTTTAGAAACAAACGTCATGGTTTGGCTCTAGAGTCGACCACCTGGGTAAAAGTCCTGGGTTTGTTGGACCCATCCACTGCTCACCCTATAGGGACCTCCGAGCTCGTTACTGGCAGCTTTTCAACCCGACACCATACAGTGTCATATCATGCTGTCGCAGCAGGTGCCATCAGGCCGAACAGCAGCGTCCTGATACTTACAATATTTCGACTTGTTGACGTATTGACGTCACACTGTTGCCCACGGCAACAACAAGCGTGGCAGAAAGCGAAATTATTAGTGACTCCGCGGTGGTTTAAAAAAGAAGAGCAGCTTCAGTAGTGTGGAATAAACTGTGGCGTCCTGAATGTTTTACTTCTCTTAGCGCTCAGAGGGAACTCATTCAGCAGCTCCTCTGGCAGCAGCACAGCGTCCTTTCTAGTCCTCCAAACTAAAGCGGGACATTATCTGACAGAGGACAGGAGACACTGTCTCACGTCCTCCAAACTANGATTTGTGATATTGGGCTTTATAAATAAAATTGATTGATTGATTGATTGACATTATCTGACAGAGGACAGGAGACACTGTTTCACGTTCTCCAAACTAGAGCGGGACATTATCTGACAGAGGACAGGAGACACTGTCTCAGGACACCAAAGTCACAGTGGAGCAAACACTGCAGACCTCCTGTAACAGACAACACTTCTAACATGTGTGTTGTCCCTCAGTCAGCAGGACACCTGCATGTGAAGTGTTTGTCTCAGGTCTTAATCTGTCCTCTCAGAGGGTGTTAAATGTGCCCACAGTTCAGTCTGTCAGGTGTGTGCAGCATTTCTGACAGGTGTTATGACGGTGTTGGTCAGTGTGTCTGCTCTGTGTCACATTTTGCTGCAATAAAAATGATTAAAGTTGATGAACAGACTGAAACTTTATCTCAGGAGGTCAAACTGATGAAGTTTTCTTTTGGGGAAATAATTTGCAGTTGGAAAAAAAGGTCATAAATCACATTATATTTTATCCCAATACTCAGCATATCACAATAATATCATATTCTCACCTAAGTATCCTGATAATATTGTATTATTGGTCCTCTGGTAATGTCTGTCTCTACTACATAACCTTTCAGCTTAGGTTTTACAGATTTTAAGGATATGAATCATTAGAAGATACTCCAAGGAATGACATCACAATAAGCAAAAATAGCAACGTAGGAATTCAGTGGGTTAATTTAAAGTATTAAAACATCTGATATGAAAAATCCTCCGCGGCAAAAAAGAAACTGAGACTGTGTGCCCATTTCTGACCAGCATATTTATGTCTGCTAACAACCTCTGTGTCAGCTGTGTTCATTATCACTTCTTCCCAGCCTCCCTCCTCCAGTTCAAACATACATAGAATACACAGAGCAAGCTTTAGTCTGTTTCTTGTCTTTGTTAGTGGTGAGCTTGATTTGTTAACTTAAATATGGATACTTCTTATTTTTACTTTCTTCTGTGTGTAACTTTTGTTGTTTCTAAGGTCTCCAGCTTACAAGGATGGCAGCCAAAAATATAACATCACACATCCCTCTGCTTTGTTGTAACAAAATGCTAACAAAAGCTTTTTTTCTGACTTAATTGGCATTACAGAAGCAGTCAGGTTTCTGTGTTTTCTTTTGTTCCATGCCCAAAACCAAGACCGATTCAACTTGAGCGATGACGAATTCAAGGAGGCAAAGTGCACACAGTTGCTCATTAGTAGGAAGTTTTTTAATTGCTAGTTTGGATGAACTTCTTTTAAGAAGTGAAAAAGTGACTACTGACAGTTTCCACCCACCCTTCACTCCGATCCAGGTTCCCGGCTGCTCTGAGAATCATTTTTCCAACTTTTAGCGATGTGGTGGGCGCTGACAGGACCGGAGCAGCCTGCCTGACAGACAACAAGCTGCAGCGCGGCTCGCTGCATAATTTATGAAGGCAGATGTACAAGGCGGGTTATTAGCTCCCCATGCTACGCTGCTCCCCTGATTTACAGTTTAAGGAAGCGAGTATAACAAATAGAACTCATAAACAAATCAAACCGGTGACAAGTTTGTTTGTCTGCGGGTGAAAACGTGCAAAACGGAAGGAGACGAGGAGGAGGGAAGAGGGAAGAAAAATACACAGCGGCCAATTAGTGGATGTTGGTGTGATTGTTAATGACGCAGAGGCACTCGGCATTCTGGGTGGGAGAGGCGTCACCTCTGCTACCTCTCATTATAGGAGATGGATCTCACAAGTTTGCAGTGGCTGGAGCTATTAGGCAACAAATAGGTGGCTATCATGCAGGACATGGGACCGAGACAGCTTCATCTTAATGAGAGCCTTTCTTATCCTTAATGAGCCTAACTAACTCTCTCCCTCTTCCTCGTGCTCTCCTCTATCTCCCTCTCCCTCTGAGGATTTCATCCAGCTTCCTTCATCCCTCCCGTCCGTCCCCCTCTGCGGGCCCTGTGGTTTATGATGATGGAGCTCTGAGGGTAATATACATTTTAATGCTCCGTAATGGGAGGGGATGGAGGGATGGCAGAGGAGGGGAAAGAGGGAGAAAAGAAAACAAGAGGAAACAGTGGGTGGATTAGAAAAGGCCTCCTCTCTGAATGCCTCAGCTTTAAATTAATGAGGAGGCTGAGCGCACCACGATAAATTTAGCTTTTCATGTTTAATTATGCTATGACTGCGGTAGTTCAGTGAGGATAAATCACACAATTATTATGCTCCTCACCCATCGCCTGTGTTGTTCTCTCCCTTCTTTCTGTTTTTCTCCTCCCATCTATTTGTTGTTGTTGTTGTTTATTCATAAGCTGATGTCTTTCCTTAATAGTGCTGTGTGTATGAGAGGAAATAAGGCCTAATGTTCCTATCATAGGGAGCAAAACTCCCTCTGTGAGAGAGGCGGAGATGAATTGAAGAAGGAAAAAGCAGATCTAGAGGGAGGGGGGAGGGGAGACGTAAGGTCGCACTATAGGGCTGTTAGGAAGTCCCTTCTTTATGCCTCCTTTGCATTTTTACACAGAACCAAACGATGGTGGCATCATGTCATTTTAGTGTGTGATTTTAGACAATGCACTGGCAGCTCTTTCTAAACAATAACAACAGCATAACATCACAAAAACAATAATTTAGAGCCCGGTCGCACTCCAGAATCATCGAAATCAGGCGCTTGGGCAGTGACTTGCGTTGTCAGAAGCCAACGAAAAAGGTGTCTTTTAACGTCAGCATAATACGTGGTTATTTGCCGTTATAGTTTTAAGGATGCCGTGACAAGGGCAAAATGGTTGGATGGGTGAAGAGTGAAGAGTCTGTAAGAGTCTAAAGCCAAACCCTGTTCTTTTTTCCTAAACCCAACCATGTGTTTTTGTTGTTGAAGGGAAAAAAATCGTCAACTTGCGGTGTTGTACCAAAGTAGTGTGTTTATTTTGAAAGAGACTGTATGTGAATGTTAAATTTCCCGTGTAAACAGAAGTGTATCTTGAAAGAAGAGAACTCAACACGGCGTCCCAGAATGTCAACAACCAACGCACCCAGGGTACCTTGCACGCCGTATGTGAACGTGGAAAGTCCATGACCAAAACGTCAATATGTGACGAGGTCAGAGTGAGAATGTGTTGGTCATTTACCATCTCTGTTATATGGCGGCTAATCTCATTCTCTTCTCAGAGGGCAAGGAGCTCCCCGACCTCATTGTTTTCCCACTTTGTGGACATTTTCAGCCTGTGTGCTTCTTCTCTCAGTTAGCTGCTAACTGCTATCAGCAAATCCATACTTTTTTAGTATCTAGCCCACTGATGCTAGGATCAATCTTCAAAATGAAACGTCATCAAAATGTCACACCTGTGCCGTCCATGATCGGCACTGTCATCATACCGACAACTCTCTCCCCCTCTTCTGTGATTGTACCTTTCATTAGGGATGCACAATATTATTGGCACGTCATTGGTATCGGCCAATATCAGCTTTGCCGAAGAATCTGCAAACATGCTTTTTCTTATTTTTCACAATAAAGGAATATCACATACATTCTCTGCGCTCTGTTTCATGTCTCCATCTGCTGGTGGGCCGTCAGGATAAGAGTACACATGCATAATATGATGTTAATTCCACTACAGAAGAGACTTGATCACTGAAATTAGCTAGGGAAAAAAAGTGGATATATTGATACCGGTATTGGTTATCGGCCAAATGACATATCGCCAAAAAAATCAATATCCTTCATGCCCACCTTTCGTACAGAATGGCAAGGCGGAGTGACGGCATGAAAATCCAGCCTTGAAGAGGCAGTGTAAAAGGCCTGCAGAGAATTAAACAGAGAGACATAAGCTCCTTTTACACTGCCTGCTCAAGGTAGGAATGTTGTGCCGTTTTTCCGACTCACTGCTCTTCATAAAAGGTACAAACATGAAACTGGGGGGCTGAGTTTCTCTCCCATTGGGAGGACAGTAGAAGTGGCACCAAAGCCCCCACCACCAGGAGATTTAAAAATAAGCTATCAGCAGAGCAGCTAACTCAAAGAAGAAGAAGTTAGCAGCCAACCTGCTGCAACCAACTGCTGACTAGTGTTGTGTCGTTCGCAAATGAAACGTTCAAAAGAACGAATCTGTTGAGTGAACGTACTGAACTGAATCACTTCCAGAACTGATTCGTTCATTTCTCAGTTCAGTTGAGCTCAGCAGCCAGCATGCAGGCCGAGAGTGGAACTGCCGATTCGGTCCGTGTGAACAATGAATCACTCGCGAGTCACGAGGCAGCCAGGGTGCAGGGAGGGACTGCCTACCACGTGACGAATCACTCAGTGAACGAAGTAACCCCGATCCCTGAGTGATTCAAATCCTTTCTTCTCAGCGATACACTTTCATAGGGACCGTTTTCTCCAAGCTAACGGCTAACGTAGCCAGGAGTCAAGCCACATAAACACAATCACACACCTCCCCATTGTTTTAACAGACTTAGTTTACAGATAAACAAACTTAAAACATGAGGCTGGCCAGTAATGAGACTCACCAGTGCAGGGCAGACGCAAGCAGTCAGGGCTCCTCCCGCCAAGCACTGAATGATTCTGTGAAATCTTTTGAACAAATCTTTTTAACTGATTCTAGTGATTCAGTAACATCTAAAGAACTGCTTTGCCCATNGATAAACAAACTTAAAACGTGAGGCTGGCCAGTAATGAGACTCACCAGTGCAGGGCAGACGCAAGCAGTCAGGGCTCCTCCCACCAAGCACTGAATGATTCTGTGAAATCTTTTGAACGAATCTTTTTAATGAACTGATTCTAGTGATTCAGTAACATCTAAAGAACTGCTTTGCCCATCACTACTGCTGACAGAGGTTGCATCAAGTAGCATTATGACGTGTTCAATCTGTGATCAGTAAAAATTAGTTCTGGGCGAAGGTCAATTATAAAGATCTCATGATGTGTTCAAGGTAAACTTGTCAAATGTAGCTAGAGAGAGGAAATTATGACACAGCAGTTTATTTAAAAATGTTTTTCATGTGAAAGGTTGAATTAAAGGTTGTTTCATAAATATGTATGACTGAATTTGTGTTAATTCAAAGGTAGTGTAAAAAAGGGCTTACTTTAAAACAGCTCAGTTATTTTTTATATTGTAGATTTCTTTGTTTCCCTGGAAACAAAAGGGGTAATGAATCACAACAAAAACTAAAACTAAACTAACATCGATATTGGCTACTGGCCACATTGTTATTTTAAACATCAGTATCTGTCCAGAAATTCAAATTTGGTGCATCTCTAGTCTGTATTTGTTTTTATCTACAATGCTATGTTTTATTTTTTATTAGTAGCTGTTTTTGTTTTATGTGCAGGTAAGAAGACACATCAGAAGGTTTTTCCTCGTCAAAAAATACCATATTTTCTGGTGCTAGTTTTGATAAATAGATAAATTAATATGATAAAATCAAGGACATTTCTCTGGCATTTCTATTTTCATTTTTTTTTTGCTGCATCGAAAAAGTACTGTACCCTGACACCACTGTATCGTACCGAGCTGAACATTGTGAACCGTTACACCCCCAGCACAAAGGCCACTATATGAACTGTATACATACATGCTCTGACACATGTCAGTGTAGATTATTATTTTTGAATCAAACCTCTCATGGAGCTGATAATTTGTTAATCAGAACATTGTCATGCCATTTAAAGTGTTCAGTATTTCAATATCCAGCCCAAATTTAAAAAACTTTCCTCACTTAAAAAAAGCAACACATAAAGCGTGCACCTGTTTGTGAAGCTGATGCAATGATAAAACCCAGCGACCATCTGTAGCTCTCTGCCTCTCAGAGCGAGTGCAGCTTGCTCTGACAGATGTGAACGAGGCTCAAAATGTAACTGTGATACAGTCAGTGTGAGTCTCTGTAATGCCGAGCTACAGGTGCTACGCTGATGTAAATCTCCTCAATCTGCACTAATCCCAGACTTCACTGCAAATGCCAGATGAGCCGCTTCCCACAGCAGGATCCCATGGTGATCACAGTGTTCCTCCTCGAGTCAGACTGTCAGCTCGGAGGCTGATACTGATCACTTTGGACTCACACTGCTGATAGATGGTATTCAAGTTTGAACAGTTACATGCCAACGGAGCTATTTATAGATGGGTAACTGAAGACGTCTAACATTTAGTCAGTGCTGTGTGTGTATCAAGAACTACACAAGGTAATAGATTTAACAGTTTTTCATGATGCTCACACACATTGAGCAAAACATGGGTCAACGTAACACACTCTTTTTGTACAGTAAGAGTCTTCTGAAAAGTAGTGATGGCCAAATGAAGCCTCATGAAGCATTTTCTTTATTTTCTGAGCCCACTAGACGGCGCTTTTTGTTCAACAAAAGGTTGAAAGCACACTGAATTGCCATTCTTTGAGCCTCTAAAGGTTGAAAGCACACTGAATTGCCATTCTTTGAGCCTCTCTCTTTAAACCATGAGCGCCATCTCGTGGGCTCAGAAAATAAAGACAATGCTTCATGAGGCTTCATTTGGCCATCACTAGCGAATAGATGAACTTTTTGTCATTGCTTTCAAACAGATTTCTTTGTTTTAACACACTTTCAAAGCAGTTCACGCACTTCTCAAAGACTGACAGCAAACCTAATTTAATAACCTTGTCAACATAATGCACAGCCTATTGAAACTGCTCTTTTTATTCCATATATCATCAGTACCTGCGTGAATTATTTGTCCATAGTTCATCAAATAGTCCTCGACCTGCGGCAAAAGTCAATAGATTTAAGTTTATATTAAACCCAGTCACTTTTTTATGTCTGACAGTATGTGCACGTGATTTGGAAGAAGAACTACACTACCTAAATCATTCTGGTTTTGTGTGAGAATCTTGGTGGTGTTAACAGGTCCTTGCTCACAGTGTCTGTTTAGCAACACAAAAACAGAACTATAATATTTTACTGTATAAAAAAATCATAGATTTCAAATACTTTCTGGCAGTATATTCCCTCAGTAGGAGTGCTCATTGCAAAACCCAAATTATAGTCTGGTGGTCAGTGGTAGAACAGAGTCAATACTGTAAGTCAAAGTGATGGCTGCAGAGGTTGATATTGATCGCTGTAGTTTCAATAGTATTTTCCATTTTCAAATAAACATGAAAACATATTTTCAATGGAGACACAAATTAAGGTTTTAGTGTCAGTGGTTGATTTGAACAAATTTTGAGAAGGTGGCTACATTATGCAAATGTGTTGATGTCATTTCATCCTTTGTTTAGAGCTGTATGTCAGTCTGTTTTAAAAGAAGTAACTGTTAATGGAAAAATGTGCCAAACAATCAAGGAAAACTAAGATATATTGCAATTTTCAGATTGTACCACAGTCAGCACAACAGAAGTGTGGATTAAACTGTGACTGCTTTGACACAAAATGCATTCACATCCTGCAAAAGTAGATACACTCCATTTTGCACATGTATAAAAAGACTGTATAAATAATGAAGATAGCTACTGTAATGTCACCCATTGGTTTGTGGACGTCTGCCATCTTGGATTTTTGGAGCCAAAAGTGGCCATATTTTGATAAGAGGGTGGAGCTGTGGAGGAGCGAGGGGTGGGTCTTGCCGACAGTCTGTCATTCAAGCAGCCCCATCCTCAAAAATGCATAACTTTAAACCCTAATCAAACGTAAACGTGTCAGTTATATAAAAATTCACCCCCCTACAGTTGTCATGAACAGGGAAATCTAGAAAGATTTAGGTTCTGGCCATGAGTAATGAAAATGGCCCAACTCGAGGGGCGGCACCAAGCATGCATTTGTAAATATCACTGCATGCAATTGGATAACACTACGACCAATCAGAACAATACACGGGGTGACGTATACGCTTAGCTACCAGCGGAGGTAACTGGTAGATTAGACTCTTGCCGTATCCGGTCGGCAAAACAGCAAAAACATCCTTCTTGCAAAGGAAAGATTCGAGTGCCGTCTTCTGTTCCTCTTTTAGAGAAAAAGCCAAGTCTAACTCGTTCAGTGTAGCGGCCAAAGCCGTTTCAAACGGGAACTGCCCATTGGTCCAACATCCCATTGTACCGACCATATTAAACCCATTGTTCCGAAGTCCCGTTGTTCCGAAATCATCATGATGCCCTGTGGTTAAGGTCTGGTTAGGTTTAGGCACAAAAACCACTTGGTTAGGGTCAGGAAAAGATCATGGTGTGGGTTAAAATGAAAAAGAAAGTGGCAAACACTTCGCCTGCTTCGCCTCAAGCCTTTCCCAGCTGACCCAGAGCCGGTCGCGGCGCACCATCAAGGCAGAAATACACCCGCCGGGAGCCGTTCAGCACCGCGGACCAATGGACTAATGGGATGTCGGACCAATGGGCTGTCGGACCAATGACATGGACCCGTTTCAAACAACTGGTGTTCATCCGTAGCCATCTTGCAATGTTTACTGACTGATTCCGGACTTCATCGTTGCAGCGCTGTCGTCATCTGTTTAGCTCGCTTCTGGCCTGCCTATATCAGATACACCGATGTGATTGGTGCAGCTCGGTTTCATGGGCATAGGTAATGAGCATCATTACTGATTGCCAGAGTGACTGAGCAAATTCAAATTGCGCTCTCACAAGAACTCTGGATTTCCAGGGTACAAAGAATGGCAATTCAGTGTGCTTTTAACCTTTTGTTGAACAAAAAGTGCCATCTAGTGGGCTCAGAAAATAAAGTAAATGCTTCATGAGGCTTCATTTGGCCATCACTAGGTGCGACGTGTGCTTCAGTGTGTATAGGGAAGCAGCTCTCTTGGTGAAGAGTGATGATAGTCAGCAGAATTAAATGTATAGATGAGCTCAGGGTTACTGCTAAACCTCTCGAGATGGCCATGTTTCTTGTTTTGTGGTGACTGCAATAAAGCCGTTGACTCACTTGTGTAGTCAGCCTCAAGTGGCTATTGGATGAATTGGCTTTATTTTTCAGGTTGCTGCTTGATGTTTACACACAATCATCAAAATGGTTAAAGCCAAGGTGAGGAACAGGGGCATGTTGTTATTGTTTGACATGATGTGGCGTTGCACATTTCTCTTTCAGTCACTAGTGATGATCTTTTACATGTCCGATATGTACCAGGTCAGTCTGTTGAACGTCTGCGTGCTCCTGAATCCCTCCTCCCACTCACGGTTACTGTAGGGCACCGCTCACACTGCCTGTGATTGAACAAGATGCGACTGAACCGGACTCAAGTTCAGATAGCCGAGCAGCTCATTGAACGAGACCGAGTGAACCATTCTCTTGAGTTCTCTCGAGGAGGGTACGTATACTGCTTGCACAGGAAGAACGACAAATCGATGCAGGCTTTCTCGGCCTAGATACAAGCATGGGCTCGTTACTTAGAAAATACATGATATATAGATAACTTAGCAAAAGTTAGATGTTTTACTGTATACCATGAAATATTATTTTGTATCAACACTCGCCCCCTGGTGCTTTGAATACCCCACGCAAAAAGTTATATTCCATAAATAGCATTAGAGCGGTCAGCTTGCCGCCTAAACAGCTCGCTAGATGTCATGTTGTCAGAGGAAAAGAACGACTGCAGTTGGAGGAAGAAACAAACAAACAGAGAGCATGACTCACCGCATTTTGGCAGGTTGTTGATGGGCTGTAGGTTGAGGAGCTCGAAGCCACAGATGGAGAGGAGGATGGTGTTCCTGAGGAGCTGCATTAATGGTTGACAGAGTTAAACTGGTTTTTGTACTGGTTTATGACAGAAGTTAAAATCAGACTCAGGCCGAGACCCCAGCAAGTTTAGTGTGTTAAAGGGATAGTGCACCCAGAAATGAAAATTCACCCATTATCTACTCACCTATATGCCGAGGGAGGCTCAGGTGAAGTTTTAGAGTCCTCACATCACTTGCAGAGATCCAAGGGGAGTTAAGTTGTAATGCGGAAACAACATGGACGCTACAAAGATGATATGTTGTATTTTAGCACTCAGAGTGTTTAAACAACACGAGCAGATCAGGTGAAATATGATGGGAAACTAATTTTTCTGATTTTTCTGACATCAAATGAACGCAGCACATGGCTGTGGAGGTTACTGAGAGATCTGACACCATAGTTTGCAAAATATATCAAAAGATTTGAAAGATTTGGTACATTTACATCAACTCAAAGAAACCGGAGCTATAAATAGAACCGTACCGCCCATCACTACCAGTCACAGATTGCTCTCCAGCCCATCCCATCATGGTGTCACATTTCCTTCCACCTCACTCTCCATTCCTCCACAGAGGAGATATTCTCCTCGTGGAGGTGTAAGGGTTATGCCACATGCTCAGATTTCCCTCCTGAGCTGAATGTGGACACGTCTGCAGAGGACAGTATGGGATGGATCAGGCTGTAAAAAGATTCTTTCCCAGAGTGGACAGACGGTGGGATGTTGGTGTGACCTTGTGGCCAAATTCCAAACACAGGGTAGACTAGCACTGTTGTACCTCTACATCCGTAGCCGTCCCATACAACTATGTGTTTGGAAAATGAATAGTTTAACTGGAATTACTTTAGTTTCATTTTGTGCACTTGGAATGACTCTGTTGAAGCATATTGCAGCACTTCTTATTCATTTCTGTGACATACACTGCGAGGAGGCACAGTCCATGTTTAAAGAACTCTCGTTGTTATAATGGAATATTTGTTCATGCCAAGGTCATTTTTTACGTACTTGTGTAATGAGTAGCAAAGTGTTGGCAGAGTGTCAGTCCTCTGGAACAAGAGTTGATCTTGAAAAAGTGAATTCAATATAGAGATGGAGCTTTAAAAATATATATAAGCGTCCCTATTGCATCGGTTAAATGAATTAACACAAACTGCGCCACATTTCTCTTCTAACAGAAAAGGTATGTATAACTGAGGGGACTGTGAAAGACATGTAGACGATGTTAAAGAGTCAGCCATGAGTCCGTCCATTACTGACTCTGCTTCAATCACATTCAAGATTTTTGATTGATTGATTTGATTTTTGACAGGAACGTAGGCTTCATTACATTAATGGCAACTGTGGTAAATTCCACCTCTATGTTGGGGCCGTAATGAACCATCAGGTGAGGATTTGCATAGCTGTCATTTGGATGTGATGAAAAATGGAAGGAAAGGTGCATCTGTGTCATGATCCTGGGTTTTGGTTCATATTCTGTTATCTCTTTGACTTTGTTTTGGAGTGTTTCTCTTTGTGTTCCTTGTCTCGTGTTTTTCATTCATGTTTAATCTACTTCCTGTTTTATTTTGTAGATTCTCTCCTCATGTGTCATGTCTGGTTTTACTTCCTGTCTTTGTGTGTTTTCCCGCCTGTTTTCTGTCACACCTGTCTCGTTAGTCCTTCCCTGTTCCCACACCTGCTCTGTATTAGTCTTGTCTGCTCTACTCTTGTTGTCAGCCAATCCCTGTTTCACTCTTGTTGCCCATGTCCTCCTCCTCCAGCTGTGTCTCGTTCTTGTGATTAGTTTTCTGTGTATATATACCTGTGTGTTTCCCTTTGTTCCTGGTCAGTTCGTCTATTGTTCATCCTGGGTTCAGTCTGTAGTCGTTCTGTGCTCATCCCTGTTCATTGTGCTTTTCCCGGTTCCCTTCTGCTTTTGTTTGGATTTTGAGTTGCCTGGATGTTTTCCATCAGCTACATTAAAGCTCGCTTTTTGTTAGAAACTCAGACTGTCCTCCTCTCAACTGACACGTAACAATCTGAGCAAAAAAGAATAAATCCGGTGGGCTCCAAAACATTGTGCAACTCTTAAGGCCTGTGTCCATGTAGCGTCTTTCTTCAGCAGGAAATTGGTGGCAGGGCACTGGGGAGCGCTTCATAAGAAATACTATGAGCACTTGTTACAACCCTCAGGAGACTGACTCTGTGATCATGTTGGCAGTTTCTGATGTTGTAAAATTTGAACAAATCTAAGCAGTATTTTCAGACATTACTTTTTTGTATTCAGCACAAGTTCAGCTACAATAATATCCATGTAGTATGTATTCCATTGTTATACTTTTTGAGAAAATAGGTTAATAAAACTTTTGTAAAAAGCAGTTTTAAAACTGTGCAAGAATGTGTGGAAAAAAAAAACAAAACATGACCTCAACCATTGTGATGATTTTTTTTATTTGGTCTCTTCAGGTGACTCAGACCAGTTGTAACCAAAAGAAGGAGAGCAATTATCATGTCATTGTCATGTGAATAGTGGGGGGTGGGTAGTTAGCACTCCATCTCTGCTGTTTTATCTAAATCATGTTATTTTAAAAATCTCATATTGTTTGTCAGAAGACACATTAGAAAGTGTAAATTATAAGGTTTCTGTCAGTATTTTTCTCATGCTTGTATGATGGCTGAGCTTCTGTCCCTGAAGGTTAATGACACTAAAAATAGCTAGGCAGCTAACATAATGCTACATTAACAGAGGGCTGACCCCACAGTTAAAGGGAAATTTCGGTTTATTTCAACCTGTCTNCCACATTTAAGAGGACTGTCTGAACAGACCGAGGGTCTAGGTACCATGTCTGAAGGGTCACTGCTGGTTCCAAAGGTACTGGACTGAAAGGGTTCGGTGGAGACAGGGCTTGAGAGTGTTGAGGTGAAACAAAGAGCACTTCCTGGTTCAGAATTCATCGCTGTGCCTTATTCTTGTAATCAAGAAACCTAAGCTCGCCTCAATATATTTCTGTAGTTTAGTGAAATAATAATTAAAAGAATTTGTGAAATTAAATCCTCAAACAACAAGCTTTGTGAAACTGATATGAAATTCCTATCAAATCTTTTATGTTACTGTGTAGTACTAAACAAAAATCTCTGAGTGGAAGTTGTTTCCATGTTATGTTGAGTGAGTGATTTGGGGTTTACAGTGGAGTTGACGTTGCATCAAACCAATCAATTTCATTTGACCTTGTTGCTCTCGAAGCAGCACTCTGTCCTCTCCTGAAGCTCAGCCCCCCGATGTAAATGTTTAAATATTTTCTCTCCTATCTTCTGTCTCTGCACAGCTCCTCTGTAATTGCGTGTCTCTCAACAGTTTTCAGGTGTGTGTGTGTGTGTGTTTTGTTTGACTGCTTCTCATTGTCAAACAGCTCTGGGCTTCGTGTTAGCTTGCTACACTCTTTTTGTTGTTGTTTTTTTTGAAAGGCAAATCAATGTTGATGCTTTTGACCAGCTCGGTCTTACCCAATTTCCTTTGGCCAATTTTGAGATTTTCAGTTTCAAATGAATAAGGGGACCCCTGTCAGAGCTGACTGATTGCATTTCCACAGAGCCTCAGTGGCATGTTGTGCCTGAGATCAACTTGGCATCCTGGCATGAAGGCAATTTCCATAAAACGCACAACTACCCCCATGTCTCTCAGTGTGTACTACACAGAGTCACACGCCACTGCAGCTACACAAATTAACACCACTGCTTCCAGTCTCTCTCTCTGTCTCTCTCTCTCACACACACACACACACACACACACACACACACACACACAGTCAGCAGCGGGGTCCACGGCGCTGTGGCTGTACTCAGCTCTGTGCAGCAGTCTGGGGTGGTGGCATGTACAATCCTCTCCTGACTGTCATCAATATGCTAATCTGGGAGAATTAACGAGTGAGGGGTAACTTCTCCACTTAAACACACACCACGAGATGAGCACGGGCCTGTGGAGGACCACTCACACACTCACACACACTCACAGAAACAGCATTATAGAACTGTTTACATCTGTTATTCATGGTTGAAAACCTGACAATTATTCTGCATGTATATCATAGTTTTTATGGTGCAGAATTATAACTACTAGTCCATACCCACTGAGTGCACAGTTGCCCACGTACAGTTTCACATGGTGTGTGTTTGGGATACAGGTCATAGGAAATTGCAGATTAAATAGTCAACTGAACCCATTAAGAAGAGCAATGTATTCAGACAGAGTGTTTGTGAATCTGATA
>NC_065516.1:35284146-35302448 GCF_006386435.1 Epinephelus moara | reverse complement strand
GATATGCCCATTCAAAGTTTGACATTTCAATGGGTTGCTATAGCGCCCCCCTTTGGCCAATTGATGTAATATTGCTTCATTGGCATCCTCCCATGACCCTCTACCACTGTGCCAAATTTCACATGGATTGACCAAGTCAGTGAGGAGAAAAACGTGGAACACACACACACATAGAGTTTTCCTCATTATATAGTAAGATGTTGAGTGAAACATTAGCACATCCACAGATGGTTTCAAACCTCCGTCATCAAGTTATTTTTTTAAATCTTTTTACTTATTGTCGGACTGCAAACTCATCAGGAGTAAAAAGGTGACAAAGAAGCGAACCCTCCAGGGGTGGGATGTGGATTTCCAGCTAATGTTAGCTTGAGGATAAAGAAAACACACCCAGTTCAACTGTATTAAAGTTTACAGGATCCTGAACTCCCCATTTCAATTATGTGTTAACACACATCAACTCTCCTATTGCATTAATGCCACTTTCTTGTCACTCTCCGTTCTTAAAATAGCTCCTGTTTACTCTGCATATCAAGACACAAGATATATCAGGTATAAATAGATTAAATGTAAGATTGAAATTGATGAAATTAACTGTTTGTGAACATTACTTTACTCTGTCTTTTTCCTCACCTTGACCTGTTGGGAGATGGGAGCAATCAGTTGGTTTGGGTATTTTACCTTAACCCGACCTTTGACCTCTTTACTAAACTTAACCTTTTTCAAAATAGGAATTAAATCTTTACAGAAAACAATTAAGTTCATCAGTTTGAACATTAAATATTTTGCCTTTGTGCTGTATTTAACTGAATGTAGGTCAGAATGAGTTGGGGTTGTAAATAACACGGTCAAACCTAAAATTAGAAGAAAAGAAAAAATAATAATTTCCAACTGTTGGAATCACACAACATAAAATAATTTCAATTAACCAGACATTTCACGTCAGATAGCTTTAACATCCATGGCTCTAATTTGGTGTCTATGCACAGTACAAATTTGTAAATCAATTAAATATCTCTCTTCACCAACACCTCTCTCAGGATCCTCCATTCCTACCAGTCCAGCTCCCAGTGTCTCCATCCAAAACAGCAGGTAACCAGGGGCAACTGCACCATGCGTCATCTTCATTTTAATGAGTCTGGACAAAGTGTTGCCTGCAGCTCTGTATTTTTAACTACAGTACAGGTAGAGGTGAGGCTGTGAAGAGTAACGTGATGTGTTGGATTGTTGGGGTTAAAGTTTACAGCAGTGCTCCCAGAAATAAAATATCCAACTTTATTTTTGGCTCATTAAAAGATCGTCTTTTGTCGCAATGTGAAGATTAGGCCGATAAACTGTTTGGTTTCCAAACGGTCAGCAATGATCTGAGTTTTAATCAGTCATTAGGCATCACAAGGAAAACTGTGTCTGAAGCTGCTTAGTCGGTAAACTGTTTCTTGACTCCCAAATTCTGTGTAAAATCTATATAAACTACATACAGGTAAATACAGTAGATAATACCCTTCTCTTTCTGAAACAAAAAAAGTTTTCCTGATCTAACAAACTCAGTTTTCACTAAACTCACTCTGTGAAACAGGGAAACAAGCAAACGTACGCTGGGTTCAGATTACACGACATGTTTGTACTACACGACTTGACATGTTCCAACAGTCACTATGTCAGATTAGGCGATTGTGGAGTCATAAATTCTTGCCATGACTCGGCCGACAGACATGACAAACTACATGTGGGTCCACAACTAGTGATGGCCAAATGAAGCCTCATGAAGCACTTACTTAATTTTCTGAGCCCACTAGATGGCACTTTTTGTTCAACAAAAGGTTAAAACCCCACTGAATTGCCATTCTTTGAGCCTCTCTCTTTAAACCATGAGCGCCATCTTGTGGGCTCAGAAAATAAAGACGATGCTTCATGAGGCTTCATTTGGCCATCACTATCCACAACCAATCATTGCTGGTCATCTTTCATGACATGCGCGATGTCACCGGATTATTCTGGTTCTGTTTTTATTACTATTATTATTATTTCAGTCACTGTGTCTGTTCATGTCCCAGCTGAACTGTTGTTGTAGTAACATCAAAAAAAAAGTGCCATCAGATGGGCGGAGCTACATTTGAAGCACCGTACGCAAACATGCAAGTCACTGAATCCTCCACAACAAGTTCCTGCAAATGTTTCACAATAAAAGCCTTTTTTTTTTTTATAACACAAAGGGATTCTCCCCACTGAAACAATAAGGGAATTTTAATTTCTAACAGATACAGGAAGTTTTGAGTTTGAAATGATGGCGGGCAAACGGACCAAATAAAAATGAAAATAGAAAAATACAAAGGGAATGATGAATAAAGGCCCGTTTCTGATGTAGTTTGTTTCTAATGAAACTGGCGCCCTCTGCAGTCGTGGTAAGACCCAGCCACTCTTTTTGAATTGTATTCTTTTATGTTGTTCTCCATTATAAAGAATTAACATTCATTGTTAGCTCGATGCTAACGGCAGTACTCACCAGGTTGCCGAAGTGTGTCTGCTGTTTCATGCCAGCATTTTTCATTTTTTGGTGACATTTTCCTTTTTTTATCATCAACACATTCTCACTCCGACCTCATTACATATCGACGTTTGGTCATGGACCTTTGACGTAGACATACGATGTGCAAGGAACTCTGGGTGTGCTTGTTGCTGACGTTCTAGGACGCTATGTCAACTTCAGTACACTTTGCATACAGTCTCTTTCAAAATAAAAGCACTGCGTTGATACAACACCGCAAATTGAGGGTTGTTTTTTTTTTCCTTCGACAACAAACGTGTGGCTGGGTTTAGAAGAAAAGAAGTGTTTGGCTTTACAATAGTGCAAAAAGCAAACACTGGCCTCCCCGCTGAAGGTCAGTGGTTATTGGACCCATCCACAGCCCGACTCGGACTGTCACCACCTTAACTTACGTTGTTTCCCCCTGATGACACCGGGCACGTTACATAATAACAGCAACCAGCTGCGTATCATGTCAACATCATAGGACGGCTTTTTCCGTCGGTGTCTGAAGCCCGATGTCACTGACCAGGCACTGGTATTAGACGACTTCGGAGTGAAACCAGGTTGTTGCCACACAGTTGTCCATGGCGGGAGATCACTCTGTGTTCCTATTGGTCAAAGTGACGGCTGTGATGACAACACTTGTGGAGGACAAAACACTGTCTACTATGACACACCACATGGGATAAAATGATTGATTATCGTGCACGACACTAGTAGGCGATCCAAGCCGACACCGCAGGGCGGCCACGTCGGGCTATAATCAGGCTGATATCATGGAGTCTGAACCCAGCATTAAGTAAATCAGGGTTTAGCAGGGAAGCATCAATCTGTGGATCAGCAGGCAGAGACAAAGGCTGATGCAAACTAGACAATCTGGCAGGGACTGTGAGGAGATGAGCCGGTATTCTGTGAGGCTGATTAGGGAAATGGGAAGCAGGTGAGTGTGTGGGTAGGAAAGGTCAGGTGATGGAACAAGTGGGACAGTGGATCCTGCAGGACAGGAGGGAGTGTCTGAATCTGTAATGACAGCAGAGTCAGGACATAGCAGAGTAAACAGAGCAGGTAACAGAATGGATACTAGGAGTTGGCTGGAGCTGTGACAGCTTGTGTCTCCAACACTAAGGTAATTAGAGTATGCAGAGTTATCATCCGCCTCACATCAGCGTTTCATTTGGAAATCCTCACAAAGTGATGTCCTCAGGCTGCAAACAGCAGGCTTTCAGCTGATGGGAGCTTAGCAGCACATTATGAATATGCCTCCTGCACTGCTTTTATCAGCATGGCCTTGCCTCCACTGGTTCTGTCGTGGATATGATAATGCATTCAATAACATGGTTTTCTCTCTCAGATTATATTTTCCCCAGAAACAATCAGGGGAACTATTTTTTTTTCTTCCTCTTCCCGGGAAACGTCGGGTTGTTTTCACTGTGAAACAAAATAGCCCATTTCCAGACAAGCTGTTAAGTGCTGGAGGTAATGCTCTCATATTCTGCATCACCTGCACTGCAAAAGTAAAAGCCTCAGATAAGGGAGAGGAGAAAAAAAGAAAGAAAGAAAAGAAGAAATGCTCAAGTGGGATATCTAGCTGGCAGAATCCATTTGGAGTGAGCAAGCAATTGCTGCTCATTGACACGGCAATGTCTTAAGCCTGGTTGGTGAATGAATATTTTTGCAAATATATTGCATGATTTTACAGTAGAGGGCCTGCAGCAGATGCAAACACAGTAAAAAGCAAGACAATAATCTGCGAAGGAAGCACGGTGTGTGACTGCGATCAGCTCTTATTTCACTTTCAGGAGCCCAAACAATTTTTCAATATCATGTATTGCACATTGGATGCACAACAACACGGCGAGAGGGGGAATAAAACTCTGCATATGATTCTAAGAGGAGGACGCTGAAGTAGATTACTGTTTGTTTCCCCTCCTCTGCTGCGGACAGTAAACCTACGCAGACACAGTGTACGCTCCTAAATGAAGAGATACCATGTAACTAAAAGCTTATTAGCTCATCAAAGGCTTTTGGAGTTCCCCCCGCTTCTCTGCTCGCTACGCTCAAAGTGTCAATGTTAGCAGAAAGGATCTCATTAATTTTTGGTGGATGAAGAACAGTGGCCACTACTCCAGAGTAAACAGCAAGGTTTTAATAATAATGGGCCGACAGCTGGGGCTCTTTGTCTCTCTCGCTGTTAAATGTCCTCTGAAGGAAAAATAAGAGGTGTGATGGTGCTGCTGCTCACCAGAGGAGAGGAGATTCTGGGAAGGTATGAGACTCCTTTGAAGGGAATGAACCCTGAGGAACAGAGGGGAGAACATTAGAGATCACTTCGCAAACCAGACCAATTGAGGCCATTCACTTGTCTACAGTCACTGAGCGGGGAGATTCAGAGTTAAAGACTCTCATGTCATAATATGGCTGTCTCCACAGTGTTTGTGTTATTGCGCCCTCTGCTGATTGTTACCAACTATTGAGTCATAAATTAATGCAAATTATTTGCTTGTTTACAGGCGAACAAACGAGTTGAAACAGCTAAGTGTCCCTGCAACACACAAACAATCAGTAAATAGATTTGTTAAAATGCAACACATTCTCACTCCGACCTCGTCACATGTCCACGTTTGCTCATGGACTTTCCACGTCCACATATAACATCCAAGTAGTGATGGCCAAATGAAGCCTCATGAAGCATTTTCTTTATTTTCTGAGCCCACTAGATGGCGCTCATGGTTTAAAGAGAGAGGCTCAAAGAATGGCAATTCAGTGTGCTTTTAACCATTTGCTGAACAAAAAGCGCCATCTAGTGGGCTCAGAAAATAAAGTAAGTGCTTCATGAGGCTTCATTTGGCCATCACTACGTCCAAGGTACCCTGGGTGTGTTGGTTGTTGACCTTCTGGGGCGCCGTGTCAACTTCAGCTTGTTACATGCGTTGTCTGTTTTCAAAATACACTTATGTTTTCACAGGAAATGTACAGTTTGCATGGTCTCTTTCAAAATAAAAGCACAACGTCGGTACAACACTTTGAATTGATGTTTTTCCTTCAACAACAAATGTAGGTAGCTATGTTTTGCCACCACAAACGTGGTTGGGTTCAGGAAAAAAGAAAAGGGTTTGGCTTTACAAACAGGAAGTGAACACCAATCTCTGAGGTGAAAGTCAATGGTTAAGGGACCCATCCCCCTCCTGCCCGCCCTACTTGGACTTTTACCACCTTAACTTTAGTTCCTGTTCCACTGTGTTTCCCTGGGGCGCCATTAAACTAAGGATGACATGGCTGCGAATCATGCCGACATGAGAGGACGGCTTTTTTCATCAGTGTCTGACACCAGAAGTCACTGCTACTAAAAAAATGAAAAATGCCACTTGTTTATTTAACTATTGTGCTGATTTATGCAAATTTGTGCATCAATTAGCAATTTGTCTCGTGATACGATTGTAAAACTTCAATCAAGAGCTGAGGCTTTTTGCTTTAATCACTAAAATCAACAGGCGTATTTGGGACAGACTTTTCTATCTTACCATCTTTTCACAACAAAAGATGGTAAATACTGTCAAATATTTTATTTAAGCCACCATGAACATTACTTGAGATACAGACATCAAGGCAAACTCAACCTGTTCTCATTCTGAACTTGACAAATACTGCCGCTTTTTCAGTGATTTCGGCAGCAGACACTGAGGCAAAAAGGCACCTTTCATTACCGGGTTTAGCAAATAAAGCCACCACACGCCGTCAGTTTGACAATAATGTAATATAAGGAGGTGGAAGCTGGAACAGGAGGGGATGTGGATTGGTCAAACAAACCCCAGACTTTCACCCACCAGGCCGCTGTTCGCTTCCCGTGTGACCTTAAGCCTTTCCGGAGACCTAGGAACACTGCACTGAACCACTGCTCACACTGCACGAAAGTATGTGGATGGTGGATCAGCCTCTAGAACCATCTGAATACTCACAAGTACACAACCCATTATGGAGTCATACTCACCTTGAGTGACTGCCGATGATGATTATTGTGCGTGTTTTATATCTAAACATCATAAAAGAAACTACAGCTGTTCGGGGTCCCTTTCGGTTTGGGCTCTCTGGCAGCTGCCTTCCTTGCCGAAAGGTTAAGCCTGGTCTCTACTCTATTGGCTTGGTTAAGTGATCCATTCGCTACACACCAGTATTTTGACTCAGAGACCAAAATAAAGACAGGACAAGTTAACCAGATTCACTCTGATCATATATGCATGCAATAAGAAACAGAAACTTCTGAAAGTCATCCCTCATCCGGTGAGAGTCTCTGTGTGGAGATCACAGGCCAACAGATATATTAAAGGATTCATCTGGGCTCCTCTGCAGCTAAATAAATGTCCCCTGTAATCTATCAGGGCCCTGGCGATGAAGTAGACGGGGCCGCATGTGTTTTATCAGCCTGGTAATTGTTCATGTTGACACACATTGTCTTTGAGAGGATGGGAGGTGAGAGGCATTCCGCCTTATTAATGGTTTCTAATAAAGACGGCCATTTATCAGGCATTATATGGCAATGTCAGACAGGGCAGGTCTCACACACACAAACACACTCTTACATACACACATTTAGGCACACATGAAGGCCACTCTCTTTGTCTATTAACGCCTTGGAAATGCCTAATTTTGCAAAGCAGACTGTATTTGTTAAGTGTTAAAGGTGACTGAAGCATGTTCACAGAAGGTGGTTGTATAGGTGGAGGTCTGTGGATTGTCTCGAGTAACTGTCATGATTTCTGGAAAGAGACATTGCTACTAAGTTCTTAAATGCAACTTTGGGCAGTTTGAGCAGTGCAAGCCGAGTGCCATCTCCCATTATACTTTAAGAAAGGCAGACATCGCTGCAGCCTAACGTTGCAAAAATCAGGCACATCCTGTCTCAAAAAAAGAAAAACTTGTCCGTACATTTGTAACTTCCAGGCTAAACTACTGCAATTCCTTATTATCAGGCTGCACCAATAACTCCATTAAGACTGTCCAGCTGATCCAGAATGCTGTGACATATGTGTTGATAAAAACTAAAAGCTTTAGCATTAGCTTCTGCACTGGCTCCCTGTAAAATCCATAATCGAATTGAAAAACCCTCTCCTCACCAACAAAGCTCTTAATGGTCAGGCACCAAATTATCTCAAAGAGCTCATAGTACTGTATTATCCCACGAGAGCACTGTACTCTTCGAAGCAAGATTACTTGTGGCTCCTAGATTCTCTATAAGTAGAGTGGGAGCCAGACCCTTTATCTCTCAGGCTCCTCTTATATGGAACCAGCTTCCAGTTTGGATTCGTAAGGTGGACTCTCTCAACATTTGAGGGTAGGCTTAAGAAGTTTCTCTTTGATAAAGCCTATAGTCAGGGCTGGCTCAGATGAGCCCTGAACCATCCCTTAATTATGCTGCTATAGGCCTAGACTGCTGGGGGATTTCCCATGATACATTGAGCTCCTGTCTGTCCCTCCATCTGCACACATTTATGTCCCATTAATACCTGTTAGTGAGTTAGCATCTTCCCCTGGGTGTTTGTTCTTTCTTGTCTAACAGGTTTTCCATGAACCATGGTGCCAACCATTGCGGTTGCGCCTGCTATGTCGGTCCTGCCTGATGCCCACTAAAAGTATTGGTATTAGTAGTCTTATTATTTTATAGTGATTATGGATATTGTCATTGCTGCACATCTATCAGTCCTTCTCAAAGTCAAAGAAGGATCCTTAAACGGCTAAATTTCAAGGAGGCTATGTCATCAGATTACGCCATAGAACTGCTCCAATGTCAAGGATCCTTCGAATTCTGCTGAGGACCGAGTAGTGATGGCCAAATGAAGCCTCATGAAGCACTTACTTAATTTTATGAGCCCACTAGATGGCGCTTTTTGTTCAAAAAAAGGTTAAAACCTCACTGAATTGCCATTCTTTGAGCCTCTCTCTTTAAACCATGTGCGCCATCTAGTGGTTTCAGAAAATAAAGACGATGCTTCATGAGGCTTCATTTGGCCATCACTACGACAGAGTCCTTCCTTTGGACAATTTTAAATGTATATGCCTATAGAGACAGAGCGCAATGTGTCATAATCTGAAAGCCACGTCCCCAAGGGGGAAACAAGGCCCACTTTCCCCCTCCGTTTCCAGCCTGTTGAGTTTTCCCTAAGTCCAAATGCCGAAAAGTTGCTGTGTGGTGGGCTGCACGGCCAATAAAAACCCAGAGCTTAGCTTTTATCAGCTGCCGAGCAGAAAAACGGAACCTTGTAGAAGACAAAAGTGGATACAGGCAATAAAACGTGAGGCTTCAACAGGGAAGAAATTGTGGGATCCTGACACTCGGTATGCCTATGTGTGCAGCAAACACTTTGTCAAACCCTCCAAATGTATTTTTTAGAGTAACAGTTAACTGTATTTATGTATGTTAAGCTAAAGCATTGACAGTATGAATGCAACTTCTGTTATAATTGTGCCCAGCACTCCGTGATTCAAGCAGTCCATTCCAGCGGTCCATGATTCAAGCAGTCCATTCCAGCGGTCCGCTCTAGCACTTCTATCAGTCTACCAGCATGTAGAGGCATGTCTCAAAACAACAACCTGTGCCGGTAGTAGGAGCAGGCTGACGGCTGAGCATGCCCAAATGCTCATCTTCTTAAAAAAGAATCTCCACATCATGTTTTTAACAAGACGAGCAAGGTAAGGAGAAGGGACACTGAGGTAGAGCGGCAATATTAAGCTTATCAATGTACCGTTGCCTCTCTGGTAGGCATAGCGTGCTAAAATAATCCTTTGCCATCTTATTATTAGCTAATTATTAGCTAGCTATAGCTAATAATTTTAGCTAGCTAGCAATTCAGTCGCGGAGACTTGAAGGCGCGGCTGTGAAGGCAGAATGACAGCGGACGAGCGAAGAAGCGGAGCGGGCCTTGTTTCCCCTTTGGGGGCGTGGCTTTCAGATTATGACGCGTTGCGCTCTGTCTCTATATGCTCAGCTGGTATGAAGCACCCACAATTCTTTGTGCACAATTTGTGTCCACGTGACTGCAGGTGTCTATGGACAGTCAATGCGAAAAAATACATGCGATTTACTGGTAGTCTTTCTTAATGCCTGATTTGAAGGAACTGACAAGATAACATTTTACTGCAATTGTATTTTATATAATTTCATGCGACAAATGATTGATTTCATTGGAATGAATGATTAATTGATTGGTGGATTGATTTCTGTCCATTGTGTGCTGCAAGTCTCCTTTGGGATTAATTGTCCCTTTGAGGTGCATTAGCGTGTCACACACGTTGCTTTAACACATGGGAACATGACCATCGTATGATTTGTTGCACTCAGCTCCATACTGTGCTTCCTTTTATAAATATGTTTTTTTCCACACAATGGAGGTAAATTATTTATAGCTGTGATGAATAGATATCAAAATGTAATACTGTGCTGCCTGTTGATTTTCACACATGTATAATGCAGGCTGTGGTGCTGCTGAGTGTGGCTTATTGGATGTACAGTATGAATTGTTACAGTGCATTGTGCTGCTGCTTCTGTAACTGGCCTTGAGTGATTTAAGTGGACTCAGTGGCCTCTGCAGCCACAGCTTCTTTTAAGTCTCTGTAGACATTCGTACTATGGTCAGGATAATTATTTTAAAAGCCTCCCTCCTCTTTATTTTTTCTTTTCTTTTTCCTCGTTTTTATTCTGGCTCTCCTTTACCTCCCACCCATCCTCTCTTTATACAATCTTTATCCTTAACTCTCTGAGTTTCTGTCTCAGGTGCTTTACATTTGGCTAACATGGCTCATCACTTTCCTCCAGTCTTGTCTTTTCTAAGCTCCTGCATGATAGAGAAATGCATTTATCTCCAGGGAAATCATTCATCAGTCAAGCATTATTTTCAGAGGACAGCAGTTACTGATGAACTTGTGTCCTAACTGTCCTGTTGGCCTCATGCAGCATTTTTGGTGCTATCCTGATATTGCTTCACCAGCTACAGTGAACACAAATAATGTTGACTGTTGGTTAGGACCAGAAAATAAACACGAGGCTGTCATGTTTAAGTCATAATTCCTGCAGCCTATCAACCTGTACAGGACCTGGCACTGCCACTGCTGTGCTGCTGACTGAGATCTTGACTGAGTTCACCTTCCATGAACTCTGCTCTTAGCTCCTCTGCCAGTTGCTGCATGAACTTCCACCAGGCTATTTTGCTGCTTGCGTACTCTTTGAAGAGGATGTGGGCATCGACCCCCAGGCAGGTCAAGGATGTCAAAGAACACAGCCACTGGCCATCCATATGGTCCAGGAAGTTCATGCCATACTTGCTGCTATATAGTACGTCACCACTTCCTGCTTTGCCGTGCGCCCACACTTGTGTACACACATACTTCCTCAGCTTTCCCTGAAAGATGGTGAGTGTAGCATTGGCACATTTTAGCACCTTTGTGTGAACAGCTCTGCTTGCTCTCTTGCAGAAGGGGGCAACTCACACTTCATTTTTTTCCCTAGGGTGCCAATCATGCTGGGTGTCTATGAGTGGTAATATTTCTTCCCTTCGCCATGAATGGCTCTGTAAAAGGACGCATGCATCTACTGCTAGCACCACTAAGGTAGCTAATATTACAGCTCAGCCAAGGAGGATGCTGCACTCTCTCGTTGTGGGGTAACCAGCTTCAGTCCGGACATTCTCTTCCTGGAAGTTCACTTGGTTAAAGGATCATCTGCACTGTCCCTTCCGTCACCTTTCCACGTCAGCCTTGGACCAATTTGTCTTCAAGGGCGGGCTGAGCATTGCAGTTGCACCTGTTGGTTCCAAAACAACAATAGCCTCATAATAACAGCAGGATGATAATAATAATAGGACTAGCAGAAGGAATGAGTAGTTCTGAGAACCATCAGTTAGACGAAGAAGAATTATCAAGGTTGTTTATTCAACGTTTTGAGACAGACACACAATGGAACAGGTAAATGTATGGACATACAGGCGATAAAATCTATTAAATGTCATTGCTCACTTTGAAAAACATGTCACTATGTGTATACAATGGTCTGTTTTTTACTTCCTTAACAAAGGCCTCTTCCTGAATTCTCACAGAAATCCTTTCTACATCCTTTCTCACACATCCAACCGGTGACTTGTGTACCCAGGACTGGGATCTCATACATTAAGGGGGACCATATTTGTTGACAACGTTAGACAGACTTTAATATAAAGACATATAGAAGATATGAATGTGCATATCAATGTAAAAACATGTCAGGTAAGATTATCTGGTGTCTTCCTACAAGAATCTTTCTAGCCCAGACTATAACATCATGCAGGGCAGCGTAGGACAGTGGAGTGCAGCACAGGAGAGTGGAACATATCACAGGATAGAGGAGCATACTGTAGGGCAATGGTGCATAGTGCAACTAAGGACAGCCAAACAAATTGCAAGACAGTGGAGGATGTCGCAGGCTGCTTAAGCATAGCGCAGGACAGTGAAGATGAGTGCAACTAAGGATAGTGAAGCATATCACACAACAGTGGAACACAGCTAAGGACAGTGCAACATAGTGCAGGACATGGCTGCATAGTGCAACTAAGAACAGCGGAGTATAGCACGAGACAGTGGAGCATATTGTAGGACAGTGGATAACAGAGCTTTTCACAGGACATGGCTTCATAGTGCAAGGATAGCGGAGCATATCGCGAAACAATGGAGCATATCGTAGGCCACTGAAGCATACTGCAGGACATTGGAGCATGGTGCAACTTAGGACAGTGTGGCTTATTACTGGACAGTGGAGCACAGCGCGGGTTTATAGAGCCTAGCGCAACAAAGGACACTGGAGTATATGGAAGAACAGTGGAGCATATCACAGGACATGGCCACATGGTGCAACTAAGGATAGCGGAGCATATCGTAGGCCACTTCAGCATACTGCAGGACAGTGGAGGATGGTGCAACTATGGACAGTGCAGCACAGACCTGCATATTTTCTTTTATCACCACTTTGTATTCTATGAAAATGTCACTGAAAAAATTCCAATATGAACTCAAACAGACAGGGCAAAGGAAAATGTTATCCTCTAAAAATATGACAACAACAATGGAGACATGATGATGATGATGATAAGATTAGGGTGTTATTATTTATGGTTTTATTTATCTTTAATTAACCATACTGATTATCTATGGGAGCACACAACACTACAGACTGTGTCCAATGCAAATAGACAATGTCTCTTTTTTTCCATATTCCCTCCCTCTCACTCTGTTCCCCTCCTCCCAGCTCTCTTCTCTTTATTACCCAACCCCTTTCCTCTTCCTACCCCTCTTCTTACCTCCTCCTCTTTACTCCATTCCCCACCATCTTTCTCCACCCATCCTTTCCCCTCCACCTCTTCTACCTTTTTTCAATATCCATCACTCTCCTCTTCTCTCCTGCGTCTCTCTCTTAGCCTCCTTTTCTCCTCTTGCCTACTTCCTCCCCTCCTTGTCTCCATCTCTCACCCTCCCATCCGTCCATCCCAGCCCATTTATCTTGACCCAGTGACTCCTCCCTCCAGAGGTGGAGCTGTACAGCACTGACAGCTGTACTGCCTGTTTTCGAGCGTCTACACCATTATCCAGGTCTTCTGGATGGTTGCCAGCACCAACAGGGCCCTATCAGCCCGCTACAGCAGAGAGGTGGACAGGAAACAGAGAGAAGGGATGTAACAACACAGAGGAGAGCAGGAGTGGGGGAGGAGGAGCATTCAGAAATTGGAAACCAAACAGCATCAATTCATAATAAAGGCTGGGTAGTTGTGTCATAAATCTGCCTGCAGATTCAGTAGCTGTGCACAAATAATGACTAAACGCACTGCATAGTAAGAATAGATGGTGATGTGTGTGTGTGTGTGTGTGTGTGTGTGTGTGTGTGTGATTTCATTAGTAACCATGTGGTTAAATGTTGAAAAAGCAGAGCAGTTTTTGCATTAAGGCTACTGTGATACCTAAAACTGCCCCCGTTCCTGCTTTTTATATATACATTTTTATTATTAACCACCCAACCAACCAATCAGTGACTCATCGGCCACCAAATGTTCCTGTCATTAACCTCTTACACACAGTCCTTTTTTGTCTTCTCACATTGTTGGCTGCAGCTTTATAATTGTCCATGTTCCCAATAATTCTGGTAATCCATGGTTTCTGGGTGTGGGATGATTTAAGTGTCCACAATCCCAATCCCAACAAGATGGGTGTATGCTCGCTCCTCACAGCTAAATGCTGTATAGCAGTGATCCACAGCAGCACCTCACTTCCACTTCCAACTTTTGCCAAGAGGGAACTTTAGATATTGGTCCCTAGATTATGTTCACCCAGTTTCATGCAGATCGCTCAAACTTCCTAGGAAGAGATCCATTTGAAGTGTTTTTCAAAAAATTCAAAATGGCGGAAAATCTATATAAGCGGAAGTTATGGGTTCTTGAGGCAAATGTGTTCCTCATGAGGAGAGGCATCTCTGTGCAAAGTTTCATGTCTCTACGACATACGGGGCATGAGATATGCCCATTCAAAGTTTTACATTTCAATGGGTTGCTATAGCGCCCCCCTTTGGCCAATTGATGTAATATTGCTTCATTGGCATCCTCCCATGACCCTCTACCACTGTGCCAAATTTCACATGGATTGACCAAGTCAGTGAGGAGAAAAACATGGAACAGACACACACACAGAGTTTCCTCATTATATAGTAAGATTACAGTCTGTGATATCCCGAGGTCGTCCAGTTTATTTTCCAATGCTTGTACAGAGGCTAGCAAGATGCCAGTTCAGCTGGTGCCCATTGTTCTCCATCTTTTCCTCAATGTTCACTGATTAGCTGACTAGCTAGCCTCTAGCTAGCAGCATTTGGCAGGAGGAGATTTACAGACTGGTGAATTTCCGTATCCCGACAAGAACAACACTACAAGAAGCACCACTAACAGGTGCAAGAAAACATGAAAGCACAAATTTACAACCAAGGTGTGCAGAAGACCATCTCTGAAGCAACAACACCTTGTCCAACCTTGAAGCAGATGGGCTACAGCAGCAGAAGACCACACCAGGTGCCACTCCTGTCAGCTAACAACAGGAAACTGAGGCTACAATTCACACGGGTTTTCTCACCAAAACTGGACAATAGAAGATTGGAAAAACCACATTCAGATGGAAGCATGGATCCATCCTGCCTTGTATCAACGCTTCAGGCTGCTGCTGGTGGTGTAATGGTGTGGGGGAGATTTTCTTAGTACCACCTGAGCATGGTTTAAACACCACAGCCTACCTGAGTATTGTTGCTGACCGTGTCCATCCCTTTATGACCACAGTGTACCCATCTTCTGATGGCTACTTCCAGGATACAGTTTGTCCTTATGGTTATCTGCCTCTGTAATTCCCCCAAAAATACCAGCTCAGTTTGTTCAATGTTACTAATGTAAAGTAAGACTAGAGGCCGTGTTTTACGCCCACTAGAGGGCACCTAGTTACATCACCTCAAAGCACATGAAAAAGGAAAAAGAAACAACTATTAATATACGTCAGGGAAAAATAAGTAATTAGTCTGTTGGAATAATTGCCCTCATAACAACACCCCCCCCCAACCACACACCCACAGTCCGTCCTCCCCCTCCCAGTGGCCAATTACCCAGGAATAATCGGGGGAACTCAAACACTAACAAGTTATTTCCAGACAATGGCGAGGATGACGTGCCATTGTGGAGCCCTCTCTCTCACCTATCGGCCTTTCTGCTCTTCCCTCTGTCTCCTGCTCTCTCAGGACCGCAGTAACGACAGTGAAGGGGACTGGGGGGGTAATGGATGTTTATGCAGCGCAATGAAATGCCCCCATGATTCTCCTTTTGATGAGGGCTATACTTCCTAACAAGCGCGGAGATGACAGCAGATGGGCAAGGCCCCCCAGCAGTAAAGACAGACATTATGGTCAACAGGAAATCATCAGAGAGACAAGGGCTGGTAATGAAGAGAGATGGATGGCTGTTATTGTATTCCACCATTGATTGGCAGCACAAACCTCTGTTTCTAAATCCCTGCCTGCCTTTTTCCACGTCTCTGCCTTTCCTCATTTGTATTTTTATCTCTCTGTCCTTAATTCAACAACTGGAGGACTTGCATCTGTCAAACGCTGCTGCAAACTCCTTCCCCAGCAGTAAACAGCTATAAGCCATGCCTCAGTAAGCTTGTTTAAACAGCTGATCAAACTCCCACGTAAAGCTGAAACTCATAACACCTTCCTACAATATGTATCCATGCCCTAACCACCAGCACCTCCCTCCCTGCACCTCGCAACACTTTCCACGCTTAATCTCGCAAATCAATGTCAATTACATACTGATTATGTTTAGCGCTCCTAACCATTTGTCTTGATTTGGGAGCCGTGTAAGTGTGGAAATCAGCAATCCATGTAGGTGCTGGTGGATATTGAGGGTGCGGGTGGGGGGGAGGGGGTGTCGTGGTGCCACGCTACAGTATTGTAACTTCAAAGGTCATGTTTGACTGTTTCTGCATCATTAGATATGAAGAGTAGTCTTGATTTACCGGGAAACAGAGAAAGGTCAAGCGTGACCGCTCTCCCTCTCCCTCTCTCTCAGGTCGGAGCTGTGCTTAGGTTCCATGTCACACTGTGAAGACAAAATGGCAGCAGCCAAGGGGCCAGAGCAATACACACTGCAGCCAGCGCAGCGGGTACCTGTCTGAATGTTGTCCACACGTCACTATGCCTTTGCGTTGCCATTTCTCGTCCTGTGCAGGTTGAAACGCACTGACTTATCATGGTCCAATGAGTCTAAAAATACACCTAGAGTCCACTTGTCTCTGCTTCTTTTCTGCATGATTTTTTTCCTCTCCTGTTGCATTTACTGTGCATATAGGCCTGAAGCTTTGCTAAGTGCAGATAAACTGACTCCGAGCATGAACGTAATGAATGGAATCTCAATCAATACATTCTGTAATCCACAACGCCCCGCCACTAGTGTTACTCTGGGTGATCATAAATACAACATTAACAGTCGAGCTCTGTTTCCATGTCATCATTTGTCTGGCATGGTGTGGCTTTTTAATGCAATTATTGAAAATGCAATTCTGTGATAGTCATTACAAATGAGCTGAAATGAAAAGAGTCATTTTCAGTCCTGACTGTGGTCCAGCATGTCTAATTCATGCACTTAAACCATCCCTGTAAAATGTGCTTATTCAAGGCATACCAAAGTAAATTGAAAGCTGTTCCTGTTCTATTTGAAGTACACGTACATGCATGGTCTCGTGTGAAAGGTAACACTTAAGATTTTTTTCAAGTGTCACTGGCATTGAGTTATATAAATCTGAACACACTGAAGTAAAAGGTGTTTATTTAAAACAGATGCCTGCAGATGACTATAGCTGGGACTAATTTGCTGGAAAACACATTGAGCAACCCGTTCTCATCCCAACCTGTCACATATCGCTGCTTGGTTGGTTGTCGTTCACAACTATATATTGCACGCCAGGACAGTGTGTTGATTTACACACGTGTCTTTTCAAAAAACACTTCTGCTTTCACAGGAAATGTGATGCAGCCTTTTTCTAAATAAACATCATCAGTACATCAGTAAACAACTTCACATTTAATTCCTTGTGCAACAACAGCAAGTGATTTGGTTTAAGCAATAAAAGCTCTTGGCTTTCGGGTGAAAGTCCTGGGTTTGTTGGACCCGCCCACCATCCCTCCTGGCTGTTCTGTGGGGACTCTCAAGCTGCTTATATGACATCTTTTCCAGCAGCATTTGAAACTGCATGTAATACTGCTGCGACAGGTGCTCTCCACCATATCATGACATTGTGAAGGGGTTCGTCCAGCCACTTTACAAACTGGGCCACGCAGAGGGGAGAGGTGGCCTTTGGCGTTGATGTCTGATGCCAAAATCAGTCACAATAGCAGCGGTATTTGGCAACTTTGGAATGAGAACCGGCTACAATGGGACCAAAGCATAAAGCCTTACATTTTCCAAATTTCAAGTCAATATCAAGGCTGTCTGCCAAGTTGGGCTGTTGGTGAACGTCTCCCGCCCTCGTTGGTGCAGTGTGTTCTGCACCGTTGCCCCTCGTAGGCCCCCGTTGGCTTTTTGTGGTGATTCAACACGTTGAATTAGCGTCAGTGGCAGTGGAGCCGTTGGTGAATGAAATCACTGATTGTCAGCTCAGCCCACGAGAAGAGAAATGGAAATGAGAAGAGTAAACAAGGGAGTGAGACCAAAACAAACTTCTTACACAGGCTAAGATCATTCTCTTTGGCACGTTCTTGTTAATACCAATGACAGGTCAACACGATAAAATAAAAGCATTACCTGCACTCTGTCTGCAGCAGGTCTCTCCACTCAGGGAACAGCATTTTTCTTTAGATGTGAGCACTTAGGTGTAGGATTTCATCTTCATCCTGGTCAACACGGTTACTGGAGACCCAACGATCTGAAAGGTGCAGTGTTTGGACAAGAGTGTTAGAATCTATTTGTAGCACACAGCACTAGCTGCATCTTAAGCATCTCCCTATACCACAAAGATATTCCAATAAAAGCTCTGCAAAGAGTCGTCATTTTGTCTGGACAATTCGCAAACAAGAACCATTGTTTTGTTTTTTCTGATAACAGTAACACTAGCCTTTTTTAAACAGGAATTGTGCAAATTTGCAGGAAAGCCCAATCAGTGTTTTTTCAGCATTGGCAGTATAAAAACAAAATCGGGGAGTGCAGCAAAATTCCGCCTACCTACTTTTGTTTATACAGAATGT
>NC_065516.1:35271518-35284070 GCF_006386435.1 Epinephelus moara | reverse complement strand
TCAACAGCTCCTCCCACAAGTCATCAACAGCTCCTCCCACAAGTCATCAACAGCTCCTCCCACAAGTCATCAACAGCCCCTCCCGTTGCGGAAGGCCGCCTCGTCTTTTTAATCCAAAAGGGTTCCGCCAATATGTCTACCCTACGAGGCGGAAAATTGGGCACCTCGGATCAACTTGCCAATCCGGCTCTGTGTGTATAAACGCTCGCAGCTTGCCGGAAAAAGGGCCCAACATTCGCCGTAAACCTGGCAGTGTAAAAGGAGCTACAGTCGTCCTTCAGCAAGTCATCTCATGAGATTACAGACTGAGACACAAAACTGACTGAAACAAACAAAAGGTACAGAAAAATGTTTAATCTCTCTTCAGAGTCCTGTAATGTCGTCAGACGCTCCTAAAACCAACCTGAGCCTGGCAGTGGCAAAAACAAGCACGTTTATTAGATGCACACGTGGTTACATTGCAGCCTGTTTTGCCATTGCCTGCTGCAGCACTCTCACTCAAGTAAGATGTTCTGAAATATAAAGTAGACTTACATGTTATTTTGTTGTGTCAGAGAAGACTGCAGCTACTACTATATTGTGTTGTCTTATTCTACCTCTAGTCTCTAGCCCCAAAGTTAAAGAATGAAAGAATAGAGGCAAAGTGCCC
Organism: Epinephelus moara; assembly: GCF_006386435.1. Lineage (NCBI taxonomy): Eukaryota > Metazoa > Chordata > Actinopteri > Perciformes > Serranidae > Epinephelus > Epinephelus moara. The sequence goes on along the minus strand of NC_065516.1, from coordinate 35,283,421 downwards.
CCTAAAAATGTAAGCAGTGAACCTTGTGATGCCTTATTCAAACAGGGACATCCTGATCCAAGGAGCCGAAGCCTGATAGAAAAAGCGTAGCATTTAGCCACATTGCTGCAGGGATGAAGAGAAGGACAGCGAGTGACAGAATGGAGGGATCAAGAGGGCAAAGAATTGTGCAAATATTTACTTCTGCATTCAGTGCAAAAAGGGATAGATAATTAGAATGACATTTAGCATAGCCAACGGTTTCTGGCAGGGTTATCCAGCGCCGGCGTTGGCTTTTGTTTGGCAGCACATCATTAAATATCAACATGGCATCAATCTAGGGGCTGCGGCCATGAACTCCGGGCCAAGCAAACGCTCATCAGCGGCGCCGTCGGTGGCAGGAGAGCCGGAGGTGGGTGGAGTATGATCGGCTTCCCTCAGCTCCCAAATGAGGTGAAACCGGTGCTTTTCACTAATATGCAACTGACCCCTGACAAGCGCTATCTCCTGGCTCAAGCCATGCAGAGAAATCCAGGAGGTCACATTAGCAGGCTAGTTATAACAGAGTGTCAAATGTCTGTCAGCAACTAAAATGCTGTAGCCTCACCATGAGTTGCCATCTATCTGAGGTTTAATAAGTGACAACACTGGACCACTCATAACGTATGGGCAGCCATTAGCTGAGAGGGGAACAGGACCTGTATATGACATGATCCACATCTCTCTTCTTTCATTCCTCTCCCTCTTTCTCCCCACACTTGAATTAATGACACAGGCACCCAGGAGAGGAAGGGATCTAGTGCTCTCTCCATGTTATTTAAATGAGTCCTAACCCCTTTTCCACTCGGGGATGGGGGGGGTTCAAATGTGGTGGTGCAATAAGAGCGATGTACGTGAGAACATGGCTTTAACATAAGAGGCCAAGCGACCGCTGTGTATGTTTTCGCATTAATGCAGAAGGGCATATTGATCCCGCATGCTGACTCTGGAATGAAGCCAGTGAGTTTGAGCAAAGCTCATTAGGCCCTGTGCATCGCTCTGGCCACAGCCGACAACAGAAACACACTGAGATAAAAGGGGAGGGAAAAAAAAGACACAACAACAACAACAACACAAAACGCAGGTCACGTACAGGTATGTCTGAAACGCTCACCTAAAGGAGAAGCTTGTTGAATATGTAGCTGCACATAAACCTTCTCTGGAGGGTGGAGATCCGTCAGCACTCTGTTGGCAACTGCAGAGCAGAGAAAATGAAGTGTGGTATAAACCGGTGCAGATTAACACACATGCTGACCTACGCTGCAGCCTAGGGGCCTCACATGTACAGGGGCCTCACATGTACAGGGGCCCTGGACTGGCAGGGACTTATTAAAAATAAACATTTAAATTTGGTGGATGAATTTCTGCAAAATGCCCTGAGTCTGATGATGTCAGGGGAGTGCCCTCATTCAGCAGCGTACACAAATCCATTTTTGCTTATTGTGATTGTCTTTATTTTTTTGTGTTCGCACAGGGCGTGAATAAAACAATTCGCATGAGTGAATTACACGTAAAGTCGAGGTAAAGACACGATTAGACGAGATGCATTGAGATCCTCCAGGGTCGTATGACACCGAGGACGTATCAGCAGAAGTTCTACCGTCCATTACGCGATTTCACATGTGTATGATGTGAGTTATTCGTGCGTGTGAAGCGAAGCAACACAAAATACTCCAAACTTCACATTGCTTTTGGTGTGAACACATTACAGTATTTTCAGATACTAAGCTAAAAGATGTACTAAGTCAATAAATCATGGTAATTAATTAAAGTATTGAAATCATGTCATAAATTAAAAAAAAATATACAAAAATCAGACATGTCTTTTCATGGAATTCAAAAAAATAAAAGCAGAAAACATATCGATTGAAAATATTTCTAAATACAAAAATAAGATCAAAATATTGCTTAACAATCCATAAGGTATTTGAACAGCAAACAGTTTTTAGTTTTAAAGATAAGTTCATCTTTATGAGCTGTTTGGATAGTTTCATCTGCAGTAGAAATATTTCCGTAGTGCCTGCACTGATATTTTATGTATTTTATATTCCTTAAATCTAAACAAGCTAAATGTAAGTCAATAAACAATGATGATTAATAAATGTATTGAAACTGGATTTTTTTTTTTTTTTTTTTTTTAAACAGACATCAACCTGTTTGTCTCCTCCTTTGGTGCCACCGCACATTTTCACTTACTTCTTAACAGCTTGTAGCACAACGTAATGATGTCATTGCAAGCAAACGTAACAATGCAAAGACAAGAGTCTTATGCCAGAATTCCACTGGATGCGTGTCCATTGCGGAACGGCTGCGCTGGTTATCCGCTGCGTGCTCCGCCGTCCGTCAACACCCACTGACTGCGTTTGCTGTGCGGAGCGGTGCAGCTCCGCCGGACAGCGGGAGTCACGAGGACCCACGAGATCTCACGAATTCACACATAATCACGCAATATAACAAGATGTAGTTTCTATAACAGAACCACAAAACCAGAGGAGTAGGAAGACATCCATGATGAACATCTCCTCGTCCATGGTGTCAACGGGGGGTTAGCTTTCTGCTGCTGCAAAAAAAAAACCTGAACGCTTTTTACAGCTTTTATTTTAGATCAGTTTTAAACAGGATCATGTGACCATGACAGGACAATACTGTGGCGTCACTGCACAGTAGCATATCGTAATGATGTCATTGCAAGCGGACAACGTGATGAAAGATTTAACTCTTAGCTCCCTGTTGGAAAAAGAATGTAGCTCTAATGCTTATAGCTTTGTTTTTTTAGATCAATTTCAAACAGGATCATGAGAACAACTCCCCCAGTGGCCACCTGCAAGAGCTTCGTTTTCAGAGGGTTAATTTACTGCAAAACTGGCAACAAATCATTTCTGTCTGGTCAATCGAACAACAACTCCTCCTGGACTACAAATTTAATAGTTTGGAAAATTCAACAATAGTTGAGAAAGATTTTCACGTTAGCATGAACATGAGATGGATGTTTCTTGTGTTTCTTACAGTTAAATAACAACAACGTTTGTTTTTTTATACATAATTATCTGTATTGTGATTTTTACTTTCCGCCATGGGCTCAGGTGAATCATCCTGGAGGCTGATGGACTGAAAACAAGATCAGATGTGCCTGTGGAGTTCTGTGGATTACATTCAGTGCTACTCAACAAAACACACTGTAACACAGGAGTGGGCTGAATGCATTTCTTACCTCATGAAACATTTACAAAGTTGATTTATTAAATATTTAAAATGCTGCATTGTTTACATCCATATTTACTTGCAGGGAGTCTCTTTCCTCCGCCTTTTTTGGTGCATGGCCATATTACAAACTGTCAATCTCGTATGCGTGTATGATACAAACAATACATGTAGACTTAAAGACATTATTCCATAGTGCTGCTAGTGGGTAAAAACTTCCCAAGATACCTTTACATCTGCAGGATACAGACATGTATGCTTGTCTGTTTATGCCTGTAGGTCTACTCCCTGCACAAATGCATGTGGTGTCTTATATTTCCCCCACGCTGTTGCTGAAAACTTGTCTGCCTGTAATGTGCGATGGTTTGGAGTCCCACAAAATGTGCACCATAGAGGCCAAGCAAAGACTGTATAAAGACGGACGACATAGCTCCACATGTCAATCGCCTCCTGTTAGCTGATCACTATTGAGATTCAGCGATTAATCACGGTTTTAAAAATTAAACATTTGACAACACTCACTACAGTAAGAGCAAATGGTGCGTTCGTTTTGTACTCGGAGGTCGGAAATTCCCAGTTCCCAGTCGGAAGTTTAAACTCGAACGCACCCTGAGATCGGATTTCCAACTCGGAAACTCGGAGCAACCGCATCAACCCTGACTTACGAATTCAAGATGGCTGCCGATCACATACATAGTGAGTAAACACTCTGCTAAAGTACTGTTTATAGCAATTTTATCTTGTTTGTTTTACATCAGGTCAGCCTCATCTGCGGCGTTCATCAGTTGGAGTGCATGATGGTTCTGAAGCTGTCTGTACTCCGAAAGTGCAAGGGCAACAAAGGCTTTCTTGCGGGCGTCCATGTTTTAAGTGCAAGGGCAACAAAGGCTTTCTTGCGGGCGTCCATGTTTTTTTCCGACTTGTCCACCGTTGCCAACTAGAATGCAAAAACTGTTGTCTACTCGGAGGTGACGTCATTCCCACTTCCGACTTCCGACCTCCGAGTACAAAACGAATGCAGCAAAAGCCCTGTGCACGATTTCAGACAACACCGCCCTGTCGAAATCCGCGCACCACGCAAGAAGTATGTAGTATACATAGTGTACTACAAGTATTTGAAACACACTCTCGTTCACTTCTAGCTCCACGAATCCAAGATGGCGACGGCCAAAATTTGAAACACAAGGCTTCAAAATGGGAGTCCACAAACCGACAGGTGAGTATATGGTCGAGGCCAAAGACCTCCTTAATCCTCCACTGAGCATCATTATCCCATCTCTGTGTCATACAAGTGCCTGAAGGCAAGTGCGCTCTTTAAGAAATTGCACCATAACATACTTTCAAAACCTGTAGATCTTTAAGGGGAGCGTAAAATCAGAGGCGGGAATCAGAGCACGCACCAGTATAGAGCAGGCTCGGTGTTGGTATAGTAAGCTCCAAGGTTTTCAGTCTCATTACTGAGGAGATTTGTGCACAGCCAGCTCCACCGCCTCGTTTGAAAAGAGCACATCAATGAATGTTGTTGTCATGGTTTCCTTTGTTCCAGCCTGCTTGAAGGAGTCACTTTGGATCGCTGTAAACTTGCGGTTGCAAAGAAAGAGCATGTGTGTGTGTGTGTGTGTGTGTGTGTGTGCGTGCGTGCATGTGTGTGTGTTATATGTGAGAGGTGGCACGAGGACAGGAGATCTGTGGCAGACCCAATGAAAGCTTCGCTAACCTTTAGACAGAGGGACAGAAAAGGACAAAGAGAAAGAAAAACGCTGTCTGTTTGAAGTTATGTCCGACTGTTTCTGAATTTCATTTTGTAGAGAATCCCTCGTTTTTTCCACTGTTGCTATAGTAACACATCTCTTTAATTGTGGAAAGTATCTCAATGAATGACGAAGTGTTCACCAAACTCATGTCATGTTATGATTTTTGTATAAAATCAGTTGTTGTATTTAAGCTTCGAAAGGAAAAGCAAACAGAAACAAAATGGATGAGCTTAGTTTGAACTGGCAGCATCACAGAGAGGAGACGGTCTTCCAGCTCGGGACACTGACAGCAGATCAGTCCTGTTTTCTTCTCTTCACTGGATTTCATCAGCAGCTTCAGTTGTGTTTTGTGATGGGGTCGTTTCTTACTTACACTTTGACGGTTACATCTTTTTTCATCCACACATACAGAGCACAATCAGACTGCTAGAAAGACTTGCAGAGGACTTTCTACACACGAGTACAAACAGAGTGAAACCAAATGTGTAGTTGGGGTATAGTTCGGAAATACTTGTTAATCACTGGATGTTCAGGGGTCTAATTTGAGCATAATGAGACCACCAGCATCTGCTTTACTTTTCTACCTAAATAGCAACGACAGTCGAGACACCGAGTAAAGTACATTTGGATCGACAGCAGATTGATCTTCTGACAGGTGGTCAGATCCTTGTGGTGTTGGTGGTTCCTGGTAGGATACCACAGTTGTAGAAGACTTCTAGCCTCCATCGTCACCTTCCTCACCAGTGTTTTTAAATCATGAGCAGGAGGGAGGAATGACTATATCACAGCTGCTGGCAGCCGTAAGCCTGGCCCTGGCATTTTTAGGGAGGAGGAAGGAGTAAGAGGAGGGAGATGAGAAAATGAGGAGAATTACAGATGGATCCATCAGCAGATCAGTCCAGACAACACAGTCGCACTCCGAAGTCATCGAAATTCAACACTAGGTCAGTGACTTCCAGTGTCAGACAGGGACAAAAAAACTCGTTCTTTTACGTCAGCATGATACGCACCTGGTCGCCGGGCGAACGTCTGAGTAGGGCGGGTGGGAGGGGTGGTGGATGGGTCCAGCAACCAACGTCTTTTAGATCTAATAAACTTTGGTACGACGTCAAGTTTGATGTGTGCAGACTGTACGATGCCCGTTTACAACTGAATCGCAGGTTACAACGTTACCACCGTCAGAATTTTATCTCAGGTTATCTTTGGTCGCAAGACGTTGACAACGGCCGTCCTTGAACCTGTCTCACAGTGCGACATAAGGCCACCGTTTTAGAGCCACGACCAAAGATATCGCCACGTTTCTCCAACGATGGTCATCTTTCGTCTGGGACAGCCTAAAATCGCACGTGTATACCGGCCATTAGACGCAAAGGGTGATTCATTGACTGCATCCAAATGTCCACCCTCTGGACTTGCCAACTGAGCCCTCTGGGATTTCCATGCTGTGACAAGTTCACAGTCATCACGTAAAGTCTGCAACTCCCTTACAAAATCACTTAGTTTTGTGAGTTGTTAAGTTAGGAGTTAGGAGAATCTTTATGAACTTTGTGAAATGCTGGCTACGGCAAATTATGTCTCTTTTGTAAATTGGGCAAATAATACAGAGTAATATGTAAAGTTACTTCTTTCTATAGGTAACAAAAACATGGTTTACGACATGTTGTAGTACCAGCTTATACGCATAAGAATTTACAGACCTGTCAGCCAATAAGACCCAAATGTTTCCAAGTATTCTTCAGAACAGCCTCTCTGATTGGTCTTATCTTGCCTCTGATCTATTCAGTGGAGACTCTTGCTGTGTCTCAAATCACATATTTCGTTAGTACACTTCCATGTAGTACACTATGTGCACTATGTACTCATTGGCGTAGTGTGTGAATTTCGACAGGGTAGTGTTGTCTCAAACCAAACACGGCCGTTGTGCACTCACCGGAAATTCATTCATTCATTCATCTTCTAACCGCTTCATCCTCTTGAGGGTCGCGGGGGGACTGGAGCCTATCCCAGCTGACATCGGGCGAGAGGCAGGGTACACCCTGGACAGGTCGCCAGACTATCACAGGGCTGACACATAGANGGGCGAGAAGTGTCCATAGTTCCACACTCAACTTCTTGACCGTTTTGAGTGCACCATCCGGGTACTCATAGTGCACTGCATTTTTCCATACTGCTCAGTGTGAACGCACTTATGCACTCAAAATATTAAGTGTTAGTACAGAAGCACCAGATTTGAGACACAGCAGCAGAATCAAAATGTCGCCACCTTCTTTAGTGACAATGAACTGCTTAAAGTGGAGAATTTTTCAGGGCTGTGACCAGACAGCACAGAACAGGTAATGCCTATGAACTGTGTCGCTGTTGCATTGTATTAGTGTGAGAGTTGTTAGGGCAACATGAAAACCTGGAGACTGAAGGTAAAAGTATGTGAGAGCTGGCAGCCCTGGTTTTGTTGTTTTTAAATGTGACCCCCATTTACATCAACTCATCAAGAATTTGACCATTTTTGGAATCTTCGTTCACTGTGGAGGCCTGCAAGAAAAACATTTTCCTCATGAATTCAACACTGGCTGAGTTATTGATATACAAATGATCATTTTGGGGGTGAGGTAGTCCTTCAATATTTTGAGATGCAAATGAAGCATAAAGTGCTTCCTCTACTTCATTAGCATGCCCTGCACCTATTTGTTGTGCGTAACAACAAATACTGGAAACAATTGATCTGGAGCCGGGTATACTGAGGCAACATAACACTTCACCAGCACTTCTCCCTAATTACACTAATTTGTTAGATATTTAAATGTATGCAGGAGGTGGAGACATGCTGAAAGGCAGTGTTTGCCATGTCCTCCCTGACAAATGCCCCCAGCACTGGCACCCCCTGGCAAAAATAATTGGAGGCCAACATTAGTGTCCTTAAGAGGCTGTGGCGCACTCCATTGTTAAAGCCGCTACAAGTAACTTTTTACTGGATATGCAAAAGTCTCTGGTTTCTGCTGATGTCTGTGCGTGACCTACAACAGCAAATGAGACCATCGGTGTGAAGATAAGCTATTTCTATATAGTGTATATCCATACCTTTAGGAAACTGTCTCCGGGTCCGCCCCAGGTCGCTTCCAGGACGAAACGATTTACGGCACTCAGACGGCACACGTCATCTTACCTAGCTGCTTACATTTATAGTGACTCTTATAAATAGTCGCTATTCCTCCTCCTCGACCCGACGTCCGCGGGGAGTTAAAATAGCAGCAATCATCGGGTAAAAGTTCTGTGAAAGCACTGGACTCACCAACAGTCAGCCACGTCTCAGTCACACAGAGAAAATCCAATCCTCGGGAAGTCAGGAAATCCTTCAGGATAAACGTTTTGTTCGCTAGCGATCTAGCATTTACCAGCCCAATCCTGGCAGGAGCCGGCGGGTCCACGGCGTTAGCTGTCCGGGGAGCCACACACAGAGGCCGCAGGTTGCGCAGATTCACCCCGCGCCAGCGGGGACGAGGAGAGCAGGGGCCGCGGGGCTGGAACACCTCATCCGGGCCGACGACAGGTACCAGCCAGGCGTCGACAGGGTCCAGCGAGTGCCGAGAAATAAAGAGGCGAGGCACCGCTCCATACTCAGTCCAAGAAGCCGTGGAAGTGCTCGCCAAACAGGCCTTCAGCCTTACCAGCCGACCGCTGCGTTTACCCCGGCGGCGGTGGCGCTTACGCCGGAGAGGTGGAGCTGGGGCGCGGCAGAGGTGAGCTGGGATCCCCGATAGGAGCGGGGGCAAAGTTTTCCCGTCTTGTTGTTTCATTCATCCCCAAAACAAACACATGCGCGAGCCAGGTAAGCGTCTTTATGACAATACGCGCTAGAGCTCATGGGAAATGTAGGCTTCATTCCAGCAAAACACTACCGCTTTTGTCCACAGGGTCGCCAAAATCAACTCAAAATGAAAGTTCCTTGTAGGGGCTTTAAGGTAGCACATGGTATCTTACAAAACCAGACAACTTAAGGCATCCATTGGTACCAACCATGCTGGCATAGCTTGTTGGGAAAGTTGCTCAATAGCGCTCCACAATTCAGCTAAATTTTGGTGAACGACTGGTGTGGCTATTTTCCAAGGGGACCCTTTAACTCTCTGAGAGAAAATGGTTTTATAGTTACCCACAAACTCTAAACTTGAGAAGGTTACACTGACTTCATGTTCATCAATGTGTTCTTAATGAGCTTAAACATGGGCTTTAACCTATTTAACAGGAGTTTCAAACTGCACTCAAGAAGAATCAGATACAGAATTCACTGTTTTGCTTTGGGAAAAGTGTGTCAGATTACATTGACTAGTCGACTGTGAATACGCCTCTGTACCGAGTCCACCCTCTCTTCTGTCTTAATATATCAGAGTACACTGCAGTCCATTTTACATTCTGGATGGTGGCATTTGAAATAATCTCATCTCAAAGACTCAAACTGACTTTAGTGCTCCCTCCCTTGAAAGATTCATCTGCTGGAAGTTTTTGGACTGTCATCTTTAAAATTCAGCCTGGAAGTCTGTCACTGTGGGAGTGAAAAAACAACAGGACCGGTTGACAAGTGTGGAGAATGATGGAAACTTACTTTGCCGATGGGTAGCAGGCCTGTCTGCAGGACGCTGGCAGTGACAGGAGGGACTGGAAACTATTTGCTGAAACTATCTGAACCTGTGAGCCATTTATCAGGTGGACTGTAATGAACAAAAGCACTATCTCAGAACTTTTTGTCCACCGTTCGATACCATATCTGTCCTCTGTCGCTATCTAGTTAGTGCTGCTCTGAGGGATCGCCCTGTCTGACATTTGGGACTTGTCAGACGCAGTGATGGATGATTGAGGGGGTTGTGGTAACACGTCTACCTCTGTTGAGGGATTTTGAGCTTTCTCTCTCAACCAGGTTCTTTAACATGGCTGCTGGCTCTGGGCTTTTACTAGCAAGCTGACAGTTTGCCAGCGGTCTTGCAGAGCAGATTCTGTCCAATTCTGTTTTTCTTGATAAGATAAACTTCTCTGAATACAAGAACAGGTGTATAGTATTAGAAAGTTTCCAGTTATATTATTAGACAAGAACTTCCTGATTTATTACTTACATTGTGCATTCTTGATTGAAAAAAGGACTTGCTAGTTGCTTTTCTTAGAAGTAATGAATTTCTCCATCCCCAAAGTGCCCCTGCAGTAATAGCATGGTTTCTTTCAGTGCTGTGGTTCAGTTTGTTTGGTGTGAACCAAAGAAAAATAAAACTGATACACTGGGCCTCACGCAAGAACATTTTTGTATTCTAATCCTAAAACTCTCCTTTTTTCTGAGGTTTCTGTGAGGTATAAATGTTGGACTATGTCTGGACTAATTCCACAAACTTTAGGAGCATTGATTATGTGAATGAGGGTTGCTCATTAGCATAATCAATGCTCCTGAAGTTGCTATATAAAGCTATCTGTCGTGCTGTTTATGGGAAAATTTCATTCATAAAAATGTTAAAAGAAAGTAAACTTTAACACTGCAGAACTTCTGTTTCTGCTTTTGTAAAAGAAAATATGTTCAGAAGTGTCAGTTGTGGTGTCAGACCAAAAGCAATTACCAAGTATGAATAGGACAGCTGCCAACAGCACGTCATCAGAACAGAGACCAGCCCACTCTCCCTCTGAAGTTGTCAAACGCTGCTGCTTTGTCAGTGACTTCAGCGCCGGATACTGACGCCAAAAGCCACCAGTATGTCACGCCGCAGGGCAGCATCAGTTTGTAACATGGCTGGAAGGCACCTGTCGGTTTGGAACGCTGCCCGTGACGACGTAACATAAGGAGCTGGAAAGTCCCTATGGGGCTGGAGGGAGGAGAGGTTGATGGATCCAGTATAGCCCCAACCTTTCACCCAGGAGCCCAGTGCTCACTTCCTGTATCAGTAGAGCCAAACCCTCAACGTAACCACAAGCTTTTGTACTTAAACCTAACTACGTGCTTTGTTGAGGTCCTGACACCAGTTGCAGCCTCCCGAATGTCAACAGCAGACGCAGGCGGATACCTTGTAGATGTTTAAGTCCACTGACAAAGCGGCAATATGTGACAACTTGAGATGAGAACGTGTTGCACAGACATAAAGAGGGAATAGTTTGACACACAGTTAGATGCAAAAAGTCTTTCAAAGAGGTATTTCCCCTACAGGAATGTGGCTCATGCTGATATGAGAGGCAGTCAAGGGGAATTTGGTAGATGATGAGTTTACCAGGCAGCACGGTGGTGCAGTAGTTAGCATTGTCACCTTGCAGCAAGAGGGTTCTCGAGTGGGCGGTACGGGCTGTGGGCGGGGGATCCCTTCTGTGCAGAATTTGCATGCTCTCAGCGCAGGCGTGGGTTTCCTCTGGGTACACCAGCAATCCAAAGAACTGCAGGTTAATTGGTGACTCTAATTTGTCTGTAGGTGTGAATGGTTGTCTGTGCTGCGATAGTCTGGTGACCTGTCCAGGGTGAACCCTGCCTCTCGCCCTAGTAAGTCTTAATGGATATGTTAAAGGCTAATGCAAACCAATACAACATATCCTCATACAACTGTCCATAAATGGTGTTATACAGTTAACGCAAAGTTACCGAGGTTAGGTTTGAAGAAACATGATTTGGGCATCTTTAAGTTTAGGCAAGTAAACTTACTCTGGTTAGGTTAAAGGTATAGTGCACCCAGAAATGAAAATTCAGCCATTATCTACTCACCCATATGCCGAGGGAGGTTCAGGTGAAGTTTTAGAGTCCTCACATCACTTGCGGAGATCCAAGGGGAGAGGAGGTAGCAACTCCACCTAATGGAGGCTGACGGCGCCCCAGATTCAAACATCCAGAAATGTGCACACATGAGCGCGGTAGAGCTACAGGCTACAAAATGTGCACACATGAGCGCGGTAGAGCTACAGGCTACAGTGAGCCTAAAAACT